>NW_003303758.1:4066766-4070472 GCF_000142945.1 Phytophthora infestans T30-4 | reverse complement strand
TCCCGAGCTAACTCAACCGGTGCGTGCAGCCAACATCAATCAGTTGGTGGAAGAAACTGTGTTGCTGCTGAAGGCGATGGGCTATCGGTGCAACAGCCGACCAAACAGCCTCATCCTGTCCGACTGGAGTCTGACCCGTGGCGGAGCTGAGCTCTGGCAATGGAAGAAGAAATTGAGAGTGGCGTTTGGATTGGAGAAGGCCCCTGGTGGAACGAAGAAGGTGTACAGCCGAGTAGCCGAGTTCAAACCACTCGGCGAAGACCCAAGCAAAATTCCTTTGCCGAAGACCCCGGAGACGAAGAGACGTGAAGTGTTCCGCGCTACGCAAGGGACTCCGCACTTCGAAGACTCCCACATGCTGACTCCAATGAAGCTAAACCCGACTCGGCGAGCGCCGAGTCGTGGACAGCGGAATGTTGGTCGTTACCGTGAATTGTATGACGCTGCAGACGAGGCTGAGGCTTACGAGGAGGATGAAGAAGACGACGACGTCTTCGACGTGAGAGGAAACCATGAAGAAACCGTGAAGAAACCGTGAAGGACTACATCCGAAACTTGAGCTTGGACGCGGCTGAAGAAGACTCGACGCAGTACCTAGACGTCCGAACCCACGCCTCACTCGACCAAATCGCCGAGTTCGAAGGAAAGCGCTACCGTTCTGACGCGTCGCTCCAGTGGCTCAAGCGTTTCATCTACGAGATGAAGAGCACCAGGATGCTCCAACGTGCCTGGTGCGAACCCTTTCTCGCTATGCATTGGGACGCGCGGCGAAGAAGTTGGTACAGGCAGCTGCCGAAGAAGACTCAGCGACGTTGAAACTACTCAGCGAGGCGGTTCCTGGATTATTACTGCTCACAGTTCGAACCAATCCGCCCGCACTCGTTACTACTCGGCGAGACGTAAAGTCAACGAACCGATCTGCGACTTCCTGATCCGACTCAACGGGTACGCTCGGACAGCCCAAGATCCAGTACGAGAAGGGTGGCGCCGACGCAGCTGACCATGTCGAACACTTCTTGCTGCATTGTGGTGATGACGATGTGATGGATTTAATGTACCCCTTGCAGTTGGAAGACATCAGTAAGGTGGAACAGATAATCAATCGTCGGATCCTCGGCGAGAAGCGTAAGAAGCAACGCGACCGACTCGTGACCGCACGAAGCCGAGATGACAAGCGGAAGGATCAGAGCCGCCGAGATGAGAAGCGCAGTCGCAAGGAAGAAAACCGCGACCGCCGAGTCACTGTCGTTGACGCTGACTCCGACGGAGAGGAACTCATCGATCAGAACCCGCCGAGTCCGTACAACTCCGAAGACGAATGGGATGATGAGGACCAGTCCGGAGGACACGACTCAGCGGAAGACGACGACTACATTGACGCCGGCGTTTCCAATGATAAAGGAAATACACCGGACCGCCGAGAGAACTCGGCGGGAGACCAGAAAGGCTCGAACCGAAGCTGGGGAAACTCAGCGAACCGACCTCCGCGACCGTACAACCAGCGAGAACAGTCGAATCGTGGAGATGGATCACGCGACAACACCCAACGAGGACCTTGTGCAGCTTGTGGAAGAATGGGGCACTCGGCTCACTACTGTCGACGACGCTGCAAATTCTGCAGACAAGTCCATGAAGGCGGCCAGTGTGAGCTGTTCCGCCAATATGAGAAGCTGGCTGCGTTCGTGAAGAACTCTGTCGACAAGTCGCAAGTGCCAGAAGACCTGCAAAACCTTTACGCGCCGAGTGATTTAAACTCGGCGGCCCGCCAACACTGACTGGGTTGGAATATGCCGGGCTGCCACAGTCAGCTGAACCTGCAGTTGAGGCGAACTTCTTGTTTGCCTTCGTAGGCGAAGCAGGACGGCCCGAGGGAAGAAGCGGGGATGGCAATTGGATGTGTGAAATCGACGGAATTGAACGTGAGCTCGGTGAGTTAGATGATAACAACCGAGCGATTGCAAGTGTAACTCGGCAGTCAGACCAGGCTGTGCATCGTACCAGGATAATGAAGCTGCTTCCGGGAGAGCGGCTGGGATGGTGGTCAGCACAGACGTTTGATCGCCGAGTTAGAATGAGAGCCCTCGTATTGGGTGCAGTGAACGACCGAAGGACCAAGATATTATTGGATACCGGAGCAAATGTCTCGGCGATCAGTGAGTACTTCGCGAGGAAACTGCGTCTCAAGAGAGTGGCCAGCCGAGATAAGCGGATTGACATACAAGGAATAAGTAAAGACAGGATGGTGACAACGTCAAGAGCAGTGGTGAAGGTGACACTCGGCTGGGAAGTGGCATACGAGTTTGAAGTATGGATAATGCCTCATCATGCCGGAGTCGATTTGATTCTCGGCACCGACTTTATGATCCCAGCTGGAATACGTCTGGATCTGTACAACTCGGCGGTCAAGCTACCCGATGAGATGGTGATACCACTCATCCGGTCAAGTAATGCACCGACCAAGACCGAGTTCGGACCAAATGTACCATGCGGGCCACCAGACGGGTTGACGATCGAAAGTCGAATGACCGCTGAGTTCAAATTACCCAGGCGACAACCCAGTGAGTCGACGCATGACCTATGGGTGCGACGGACGAAGGGTTGGATTCCAACGGTTGTTTTTAATCGCCGAGGAAGACCAACCCATGTCCTGATTACGAACGTACGACAGACGTCAGTCTGGTGCCCACCTCACTTTTATGTGATAAAATGGCAACCACACGGAGTGCTGGCCAACGAGGGATATGTCCGCGTGAACTCGGCGAAGTACCGTGACTGGCAGATATTGGCCTTTGAGTCGGCGATGGATAAAGATTTGCTGCAGAAAGAACAACGATTGTACGACGACTGGCTGTCACACCAGCCGCCAGCTGTGGAAAGACGAAAATACCCAACTCCGACGGCGGTGGAAAGACGATCTCCAGTGGAGAGTGGACCAGAGTTAACATGCGCCGAACGCTGGGGAAGGATCGAAGCCGACACTGAAGCCGGCGACTACGAGAAGCGTCGCGGTAACGCAGACGTCATATCGACGTCAGGGGTGACAAGGGGTGACCCGGCTATAAACTCAGCGTTCAAGCTGGAAGATGTCCGAGCGGACCATACGTCGGTGCTACACGATGGCCAAGATGTCTCCTATCAGCTGTCCAAGTTTGAAGACGATGGTGCCATTTCTGACGTCAACACGAACTCAGCGGTCGAAGGAACAGGTGAAGTAAGGGCCACGGAAGACGCGTCGGCGACTGAAGACTCAGCTATAACGGCAGGAGGCCTTGAAGAACGCTCGGAACAAGCCCTATGTGACGTTGAACCCGTTGCTGACAACCGAGCCAAGTACGGAATAATAGGACCAAGTTCTGCAGCCGTGGTGAACTCAGCGATGGGTACACCGGAAACCTGCATTATCCAGTCGGCGGCGGCAGACTCGACGTCAGAAGATCTAAACACTGAGAGTGCCTCGGACATGGTTACAGCATGTCGTCAGGATGTCAGCTATACTGAAGGCGCGTTTACACGCACGGAAGTCAGCTCTGCCGTCACAACCAACTCAGCGGATGAGCACTCCAACGCGACGAAGGACCATGATAGTCGGGAGGTATTACTACTTGAAGGAGTAAAGCCGAACGACGACCCAGCTACGGCGGACTCAGGCGTTGGAGACTATGAGGCTGAACCGGATCGAAGTGGTTAGACAGCACGACGATGATAC
>NW_003303758.1:4062802-4064555 GCF_000142945.1 Phytophthora infestans T30-4 | reverse complement strand
CGGACGCAGTCGAGTGGCGCCGAGAAGCGACAGACACGAGAAGTGGCACTTCGATTAGCAGCTGAGTTCCAAGTGCGAGAGAAAGCACGACGAGCTCGAGAGCACAACGAAGCGTTGAGCAAGAAGGAGAAAAGATCCATTCCCAACACAGCAGATGACGAAGATGAAGTTGCAGAATCAGGCGATGAATCCACCAAATCCTTGTTCAAAGAAGGAGATCAAGTCTGGTTGTTTATGGAGCGAGTCAAGTCGGGCCTGACCAAGAAGTTAGCCCACCGATGGCATGGACCATTCAGGGTGAAGAAGAAGGTGGAAGAATTCGCCTATGAATTGGAGTTACCCGACAAGAGTGGATATAGGTTCTACCCAGTGGTCCATGTATCACGTCTGAAGGCAGTCACCGAACTCGGCGGAAGACCAAAGGCGAGGCTGATCGCCGACCTCGAAGAGACTCAGCGATTTGACTTTGATGAAGAATTACTGCCTGAAGACAGCTGGGAACCAGACACAAGTACAAACCAGTATGAAGTCGAAGCAATTCTCGACGACGAGCTACCATTATCCACAAGTACGTCACGATCACAACGGAAGTTTAAAGTTAAGTGGGTCGGCTACGATGAGCCTACTTGGGAACCACTGTCGAATTTGTCATGCGGAGGTCTCCTGTTTGACTATCTACGACAGAAGAAGCGCGAAAACCGTCTGCAAATGGTGCAAGTTGCAGATGAGGATTAACAGCTAATGCACCAAAAGTTACACCAACTCGGCGGGACGACACAGGCCGAGTTGAGATGGAATGCTACTGTGTCGAAACTACATATACTGAATAATTACGAAATGAAGTCCTGAACGATACCTACGGGACGCCCAGTCAAAGGAAGAAAACTAAAAAGTCGGCGATCCGGATTCCAAGTGAGTTGAACCCGACGGAGACAACTGGGAAGAGCTCAGCGGACTCGACGATTGGGGGCGTGGCGTCGTAGCAGACGTCATCCCTTAGGAACTTGCGGAAGGAGATGCAACATTCGCAGCCGTGGCAAGAAGGATCATCGCCGAGCTAGCCAACGAAGCTGACGCCGAACAAGGTGCCTCAGGACCCGACGCGGCGGAAGTGGGCTGAGGATCCGTTCCACTGGGGAGTGGGGTGCCGAACGGAGACATACTCGGAGACGCGCCTCGGAGATTGGGAGAACCCAACCCATCGTCCGCCGAGTCGTCATCAGACGCACTCTCGCCATCTGAGCCGAGCTCACCGATCGAAGACCCAGTGAAGATATGGATGCCTTGACGATTCAGCCGAGTTGGAGCACCCGGGGCATAGGCAGAAGGCGCTTGTTCAGCAAGATCGAAATCTTCTTCAATCGCGTCGTCAACAACCTGAGGGTCCATACCGCGCGGAGCGAAAAGCTACAGCCTTTCGCAGCGACGCGAGGAGATTAGCCGATTGCGTAGCAGCAGCCTCCAATCGAGACACTTGCTGTTGAGCCGACGAGAGCTGAATTGACAAGTCGACATTGCTGAGAGCAAGCGAGTCCAGTCGCCGAGTCAGTGCGCGGTTCTCCTCCTGAACAGCTTGATTGTCAGCTTGGAGATCGCCGATGATCTTTGGATAATCAAGAGCGGCGTAGTTGCCTTTCAAGATATCCAACAGTTTCCCCGCGGAAGCAGCATGCAAAATCGCTCGCCGCTGCACGGGATCGGAGGGCTCCACGGAACGAGTAAATCCGTAAGCCATGAGCCTCGCCAAGAAGGT
>NW_003303758.1:4039202-4062062 GCF_000142945.1 Phytophthora infestans T30-4 | reverse complement strand
GGGTCGCTCTTGGATCCCATTCCTTTATCCGAGAACTCGGCTGGCAGTCCCTCGGTTTCCGACTCAGCGGCGAAGATGATCGTCGCTCTGCCAAGCGAGAAGCCTTCATGCGGCAATCTTCGGCTCTGACGACGAGATGAGTGATGAGTCCTTGCCGCCGAGTGATCGCCACTCCTCGTGGCATTCATCGAAGGATTCTGGTGACGGGACGAGTTCTGCCTCTGCGCCGGCTTCGGGGAAGCAGCAGCATCGCAAACATCGGGCCTCGTCAAGTCCTACCGGTCACCGGTCGAAGCGATTCAAGAAGCACAAGAAACACAAGAAGCATCACAAGACGCACCGACACCACAAGCATCGGCAGCTTCCGTCGACTCCTGATCCAGCTCCGGCTACATCCATTCCGGCTGCTCCTTCACCGAGTAGGCTCCCGGTAGTGTCGATTCTTCCTCAGCCGAGTTCGACTGCATCACGTCCGGCTTTGGTCACACTACCCAGCGCTCTTACACTCCCGCTGGCGACGTTACGGACCCGAGCCTCGCAAGCGGTTTCCAAGGATTGTCGCTTGACTCTTCACATGGCGCAAGTCCGCGAGGTGCCATTTATGCATTTTGGCTCAGCCCGTTGTTGGAATGCATTATTGGATACACTGAGCGGAGGGGTGCAGATGGAGCTCGTAGGAGGCAAGAGTCGTGTGCGCCCTACGCCGTGTTCTCTTGACGGTATTCGAACTTTCATGGCCGTTTTCGATCCGAGCCATCCTTGTCAGCGTCTTCGGCGGATGCTCCCTGAGCTTCCTTTCTTCTTTTCTCCGTCGATACTGGAGGAAGCTCGGCGGTGTTTGGCTTCTCAGACCCGACCTCGAACTTTGATGCAGTTCTTGGAGATATGTGGGTGAAGCTTCGTGGCGACAGTCCCTTGGACTCCGCGGGGAGGCCCATCCAGACGGATGGCCAGATGACCTGTTATTTCGTAGCTCTCTATGAGCGTCGTCATTGGATCGTCGAGTCAAGTGTGTTGATGGGTCTCCATGCTGACGTCAACCCGGCTGCCACCCCTGTTCAGCTTGCTGAGGTGTACGAGCTGTGGCTGGTG
This sequence comes from Phytophthora infestans T30-4, assembly GCF_000142945.1. Classification (NCBI taxonomy): domain Eukaryota; phylum Oomycota; class Peronosporomycetes; order Peronosporales; family Peronosporaceae; genus Phytophthora; species Phytophthora infestans. The sequence continues at coordinate 4,060,970 of NW_003303758.1, read as the reverse complement.
TACAAGCGTGAACGCAAACGTCGTAGTGACACTCTGCGATCTTTGGTTGTCGCTGTCTACGATCAGCCTTACTCGGCGGTCACGCAGAAGCTCGGCGATGAACCCGCTCCTCTGGTGGACGCAGAGGTTTATTTCGATCCGTCCATCCCCCATTACTCTCCCGTTGACCTTTCGTGGGTTCCCTCCGGGCGAGACTGGGTCCAATGTGCTCACGATGTGGATCTAGCCGAGCCCTGGCGAGCTTGGTGGCTAACTGACCCGGCGATCCACCCGTACAACACCTGCTTCCGCGCTCAGAACGTGGACTTCTTGGTTTTCGCTCCGCGAGCCATGGATCCTCAGGTTGTTGACGACGCGATTGAAGAAGACTTCGATCTTGCCGAACAAGCGCCTCCTGCCTATGCCCCGGGTGCTCCAACTCGGCTGAATCGTCAAGGCATCCACATCTTCACTGGGTCTTCAATCGGTGAGCTTGGCTCAGATGACGAGAGTGCGTCTGATGACGACTCGGCGGACGATGGGTTGGGTTCTCCCAATCTCCGAGGCGCGTCTTCGAGTACGTCTCAGTTCGGCATTCCACTCCCCAGTGGAACGGATCCGCCTCAACCCACTTCAGCCGAGTCGGGTCCTGAGGTAACTGGTTCGGCGTCAGCTGGTGGCTAGCTCGGCGATGATACTTCTTGCCACGGCTGCGAATGTTGCATCTCCTTCCGCAGTTTCCCAAGGGATGACGTCTGCTACGACGCCACCCTTCCGATCGTCGAGTCCGCTGAGCTCTTCCCAGTTGTCTCCGTCGGGTTCAACTCGCTTGGAGTCCGGATCGCCGACTTTTTAGTTTTCTTCTTTTGACTGGGCGTCCCGTAGGTATCGTTCAGGACTTCATTTCGTAATTATTCAGTATATGTAGGTGCGAGACAGTAGCATTCCATCTCAACTCGGCCTGTGTCGTCCGCTGAGTTGGTGTAGCTTTTGGTGCAATAGCTGTTAATCCTCATCTGCAACTTGCACCATTTGCAGACGGTTTTCACGCTTCTTCTGTCGTAGATAGTCAAACAGGAGACCTCCACATGACAAATTCGACAGTGGTTCCCAAGTAGGCTCATCGTAGCCGACCCACTTAACGTTAAACTTCCGTTGTGATCGTGACGTACTCGTGGATAATGGTAGCTCATCGTCGAGAATTGCTTCGACTTCATACTGGTTCGTACTTGTGTCTGGCTCCCAGCTGTCTTCAGGCAGTAATTCCTCGTCAAAGTCAAATCACTGAGTCTCTTCGAGGTCGGCGATTAGCCTCGTCTTTGGTCTTCCGCCGAGTTCGGTGACTGCCTTCAGACGTGATACATGGACCACTGGGTAGAACCTATATCCACTCTTGTCGGGTAACTCCAATACATAGGCGAATTCTTCCACCTTCTTCTTCACCCTGAATGGTCCATGCCATCGGTGGGCTAACTTCTTGGTCAGGCCCGACTTGACTCGCTCCATAATCAACCAGACTTGATCTCCTTCTTTGAACAAGAATTTGGTGGATTCATCGCCTGGTTCTGCAACTCCATCTTCGTCATCTGCTGTGTTGGGGATGGATCTTTTCTCTTTCTTGCTCAACGCTTCGTTGTGCTCTCGAGCTCGTCGTGCTTTCTCTCGCACTTGGAACTCACCTGCTAATCAAAGGGCAACTTCTCGTTGTCTGTTCGCTTCTCGGCGCCACTCGACTGCGTCCGCCGAGTTGACTGGGCGTCCCTGTCCACGTCGTATTGAGCTTGTCATGGCCTTGAGTGTAGACTTGGCGTCCTAACCATGTACCAGATAGAAAGGGGTTTCTCGCCGAGTCGAATCTCTTGAGTTGTTGATAGCGTGTACCATCTTCTCGGCGATGGCATCCCAGTCGGCTTGAAGTGGGTCTTCCACGTAGACCCGTATAGTCTGAACCATTGTCTTGACCGACCTCTCTTGTTGACCGTTGGCTTGTGGTCGGTAACTCAGCGTAGCTCTTGATCTCGACTGCATCATCTCGGAGAACTTGTGAATACTTCACTCATAAACCTTGTATCTCGGTCGTGCCGTATCAGAGACGGGGCCCCGAACTGCCTGAAGACGCATTCCTCAAATACCTTGGCCACTTCGAGTGCCCCGGTGTCATTCATAGCCTTAGCGATAACGAATCCCGTGAAGTGGTCCTGGAACAGCAGCAGTGCAGTATTGCCCCGCTGAGTTCGAGGAAGGGGAATCACGAAATCCATTGACACGACTTGGAATGGATGGTCTGACACCACATTTCCCGGCGAGTAACCTCTCAGCTGTGGCTTGCTTTTACTGGTATTGCAGTCCTCGCAGGCCCTACCATGTTTTACCACGTCGGCGTACAGACCAATCCAGTAGTAGTCGGCCTTGACTCGGTGATAAGTTCTGACGATGCCTTGATGCCCTCCTTCGATCGAGTTATGGCAGTTATGGAGTATTTCGTTGACCATGGTTGACGGAATCACCAATCTCAATGAGAGGTTTGGTTCGCCGAGTTCGCCCAGTCGGCGGGCTTCATCTCGGCGGTATAACAGGCCGTCTTCGCTGAGTACAAAGACTTCTGCGACTTTGCCGGCATTCTGAGCTCGACGGTGTGTAAGGTCCTCAAATTCACCTCTCAGGTACGCCTTCAGATCGGCCCACCTGAGTTCTTCATCTTGTGCCTTCGCGATTCGTCGTCTCTGCTCAGTCTGTACTGTCACTGGATCAATGTCGTTGGCATTCTGAGCTGTCTGGACTGACTCCATCTGCGACCTTGTTTCGACATTCGGGGTCGTGTGGTCAGTCTGCCGAGTCGATGCCCTGCTGACTTGTTCGAATTCATCTCCACTGCTTTCAAACGCAGATTCTCTTGGATTTGTTGACACGGCTTCGTGATCCTGACTTCCTCCTCTTGCTCTAGCCGAGTCTTCATCCAGCTCGTCCTCAAAGTGAACTCGGCGTACTCGGCTACGAGTAACTGCCGTGACAATCGGGGTTTCCGCTGGGTTGTCTGTGGCGTACAGTTCTTCGGCTACTCGGTTAATCATTCTCAGTTCTGCTTTCCTATCCGTCCCGAGAATTACTCGTCCAGCTTTAGCTTCCAGTGCTTCTGTAGCGAGAGAATCAGCCGCTGCGTTATAGTGTCGCGCTATGTGTCGATACCGGACCGAGTTGAGTTGCTTCGTGAGATCCTTGTGTCGAGCTAGCTTCACTTGCAACGTTTCCTTCTTGCATGCTATCACCCCCATGGATTGCTGGATGGCAAGCCGGGAGTCCCCCACGATAATCAGATCGGTTATCCCTCGGTCAATCGCCGCCAAGACTCCATTGTTCGTGCCGGTGTACTCGGCGATGTTGACTGTGGTGGACGACAGGTACGCGCTCGCAGCGATCTCAATGTCTCAATTCGGAAGGCGCCATAGTATCCACGAGCAACTTCCATACCCACCGTATTTAGCTGTTTTTGCTGAGCCATCAAATGACAGTACGCATCCCGCAAAGTCAGCTGGTACTCGGGCGTATAGCAGCTCTGGGTCCATTCGAACTGTCGCCGAGTTCTTGGAGGGAGGCGCAAGGTGCTTCAAGGAATCGTCGAGTCCGATAAACGGGGTTATCGACGCCTGGAGCAACTGGGCGAAATCTACATCTCGTTCACGTACTCGCTTCACTTTCAAATCGTAGGGCGACAACAAAACTGCAAAACTGACTGCGCGGCCGTACAGCGACTTTGACTTGAACACCCACTCCAGCGTGGAGAAACGGGTGTAGACGTGTAGCGTCTTTCCCGCCAAGAGAGTGTAGCACACTTTCAGCAATTGTAACAGCGCGACTACTTCTTTCTCAGCGGGATGATTGCCGAGTTCATTCTCCTTTAGTACGCGTCCGCAGAAGCGAACTGGGTGCAGCTTGTCGTCGTGCGGTTGCATCAATGTACTGCTCAGTGCCCACTCATTGGCGTACATCATTATATGTACTTTTTTCGCCGAGTCGAAATGACGCAGAATTGGAGCTTCTGCTACCCGTCTTTTGAGCTCGGCGAATGACGCTTTTGCTGACGCCAAGTCACCCCCAGGGCCAAAGTCCATATCCTTGAGCTGATAGAGTACTGCTCCGTAAACAGCCAAGTTCTGGATGAATCGGCCGTAATAGTTCAGGGCACCGAGGAACGCTTGCATCCCTTTCTTTGATTTTGGGAAGGCGAGCTCGGCGATCGCGGCTATCTTCTTCTCATCAGCGCGTATGCCACTCAGCGTAATCTCGTGCGATAGGAAATCAACCTTATGTTGGACAAAGATACTCTTGGTAAAGCTGATGCTAATTCGACATTCTGTGAACCGGGCTAGTAATCGGTCGAGTGTCTCCAAGCAAGCGTCGAACGTCTCCCCTCTAAAACAGATATCATCGACAAACGACCTCCGCTTAAACACCGGAACCAAGGAAGACTGATCTGGTTCTCTATTAGTAAACATGTCGCCGTCCGGTCCGTTGACCAGGTCTTGGACCGGATCACAGTCAGCTTGTGATTAGTGGTCAGCTTCAAACTTCGTCAGCTGACTCTGCGTTAATTCGCTGACTCCGCCGAGCTCAACTCGCCGAGTTCCCGACTCGGCTTCAGCAACAGCTATTTGTTCGACAAACAGCTGCCATCCTCCCTTTGGTTGAACGTATCCCCATAGAGCTTTGTCGATCAGTCGCTGGTAAATCATAGGCGCATTCTTCAATCCAAACGGCATTCGTAACCATTCAAAGTGTCCAAGTGCACAGACGAACGCTGAGATCTGCCGAGCTCGGCGTGTCATCAAGACTGCCCAGAATCCACTCGCAGCATCGAGCGAGCAAAACCACAAGTAACTTTCCAATTCGGTAAGCAGGTCATCAACCAGTGGCATAGCGTATTCCATCGGCGTCGTAACCGCATTAACCAGTTTATAGTCAATGCATAGCCGAATATCCACACCATTTTTCTTGAGCACTATCACCACTGGCGAGGCCCCAAGGGCTGCTCGAGAACGATATCAACCCAGCTCGAAGTAGCCCCTTCAACAACTCGTAAAGCTTGCTCAAGTGGCGGAGAGGTATCCGCCGAGCTCTCTGTTTAATGGGTGAGTGCCCTTGAACTTTGATGTCGCACAATGCTCCGTACGCTGGAGGCGGCAGGGCATTACCACTTGAAATCATTATCCCTTCGTGCTTTTGTAGCTCTGTCACAAATTTAGCCGACTGTGCTGGCGTATGACTTCTCGACTTGAAGTTTGCAGCGCCATAGTCGAGTTCGGTAGGTTCAACTTCAGTGAGGTCGGGAAGGAAGGCCAGCTCGTGAGCGTAGTCCGTCAATTCCAGATCTGTTCCACTACGCTCAAAGGCGTTGGTCGTACCATCGTCAACATCATCCTCTTGCTCGTCTTCGGTCGCGGCGATAGCCAAGTAGTGTTGTCTTAGAGTTTCCGTTGGGTCTCTCGTCGAGTTGCACTCGTCATCTTCAGCTTGTCCTAAACTGTAGTCAATTCCGCCGGGGTCGAACACCGTCGCCGCTGAGCTCGTTACTCCGACCTCAGCTATAGTACCTTCCAACAGTGATACCTCTGGTAATTCATAGTTGTCGGCTGCGTCAGGGCCCGTATTCGCTTAGTTCACTGCGATGGTCGATCTGACTCCTGCGTTTTCAAACTTGGCTCCGAGGTAGATGGTATCATCGTCACGCTGTCTACCCACTTCCGGACCGGTCGTAGTCTCTATAGTCTCCAACGCTGAGTCCGCCGTAGCTGGGTCGTCGTTCGGCTTTATTCCTTCAGGTAGTAATACCTCCCGACTATCATAGTCCTTGTTCGCGTCGGAGTGATCATCCGCTGAGTTGGTTGTGACGGCAGAACTAACTTCCGTGCATGCAAACGCGTCTTCGGCATAGCTGACATCCTGACAACATGCTGTGACCACGTCCGAGGCACTCTCAGTGTTTAGATCTGCTGACGCCGAGTCCACTGCCCCCGACTGGATAATTCAGGCTTCCGGTGTACCCATCGCTGAGTTCATCACGGCTGCAGAACTTGGTCTAATGACTCCAAACTTGGCTCGGTTGTCAGCAACGGGTTGGACGTCACTTAGGGCGCGTTCCGAGCGTTCTTCAAGGTCTCGTTCCGTTATAGCTGAGTCTTCAGACGCCGACACGTCTTCCTTGGCCCTTACTTCACTTGTTCCTTCAACCGCTGAGTTCGTGTTGACGTCAGAAATGGCGCCATCGTCTTCAAACTTGGACAGCTTATAGGAGACATCTTGGCCATCGTGTAGCACCGGCGTACGATCCGCTCGGACGTCTTCCAGCTTGAACGCTGAGCTTATAGCCGGGTCACCCCTTGTCACCCCTGAAGTCGATATGACGTCTGCGTTACCGCGACGCCTCTCGTCGTCGCCGGCTTCAGTATCAGCTTCGATCCTTCTCCAGCGTTCGGCGCATGTTAATTCTGGTCCACTTTCCACTGGAGGAGGTCGTCTATCCACCGCCGTCGGAGTTGGGTATTTTCGTCTTTCCACAGCTGGCGGCTGGCGCGACAACCAGTCTTCGTACAGTCGTTGTTCTTTCTGCAGCAAATCTTTATCCATCGCCGACTCAAATGCCAATATCTGCCAATCGCGGTATTTCGCCGAGTTCACGCGGACATATCCCTCATTGGCCAGTACTCCGTGTGGCTGCCATTTTATCACATAAAAGTGAGGTGGGCACCAGACTGACGTCGGTCGTACGTTCGTAATCAGGACATGGGTTGGTCTTCTTCGGCGATTAAAAACAACCGTTGGAATCCAACCCTTCGTCCGTCGCACCCACAAGTCATGCGTCGACTCACTGGGTTGCCGCCTGGGCAATTTGAACTCAGCGGTCATTCGACTTTCGATTGTTAACCCGTCTGGTGGTCCACATGGGACATTTGTAGCGAACTCGGTCTTGGTCGGCGCATTACTTGATCGGATGAGTGGGATCACCATCTCATCGGGTAGCTTGACAGCCGAGTTGTACAGATCCAGACGGATCCCAGCTGGAATCACGAAGTCGGCGCCGAGAATCAAATCGACTCCGGCATGATGAGGCATTATCCATACTTCAAACTCGTATGCCACTTCCCAGCCGAGTGTCACCTTCACAACTGCCCTTGACGTTGTCACCATTCTGTCTTTACTTATCCCTTGTATGTCGATTCGTTTATCTCGGCTGGCCACTCTCTTGAGACGCAGTTTCCTCGCGAAGTATTCACTAATCGCTGAGACATTTGCTCCGGTATCCAATAATATCTTGGTCCTTCGGTCGTTCACTGCACCCAATACTAGAGCTCTCATTCTAACTCGGCGATCAAACGTCTGTGCTAACCACCATCCCAGCCGTTCTCCCGGAAGCAGCTTCATGATTCTGGTACGATGCCCAGCCTGGTCTGACTGCCGAGTTACACTTGCAATCGCTCGGTGGTTATCATCTAACTCATCGAGCTCACGTTCAATTCCGTCGATTTCACACATCCAATTGCCATCCCCGCTTCTTTCCTCGGGCCGTCCTGCTTCGCCTACGAAGGCAAACAAGAAGTTCGCCTCAACTGCAGGATCAGCTGACTGTGGCAGCCCGGCATATTCCAACCCAGTTAGTGTTGGCGGCCCGCCGAGTTTAAGTCACTCGGCGTGTAAAGGTTTTGCAGGTCTTCTGGCACTTGCGACTTGTCGACAGAGTTTTTCACGAACGCAGCCAGCTTCTCGTATTGACGAAACAGTTCGCACTGGCCGACTTCATGGACTTGTCTGCAGAGCTTGCAGCGCCGCCGACAGTAGTGAGCCAAGTGCCCCGTTCTTCCACAAGCTGCACAAGGTCCACGCTGTGAATTATCGCGTGATCCATCTCCACGGCTCGACTGTTCTCGTTGGTTGTACGGTTGCGGAGGTCGGTTCGCTGAGTTCCCCCCCCCCAACTTCGATTCGAGCCGTTCTGGTCTCCCGCCGAGTTCTCTCGGCGGTCCGGCGTATTTCCTTTATCATTGGTAGCGCCAGCGTCTATGTAGACGTCGTCTGCCGCTGAGTCGTATCCTCCGGACTGGTACTCATCATCCCATTCGTCTTCGGAGTTGTATGGACTCGGCGTGTTCTGATCGAGCAGTTCTTCCCGTCAGAGTCAGCCTCAAAGAAAAGTGACTCGGCGGTCGCGGCTTTCTTCCTTGCGACTGCGCTTCTCATCTCGACGTCCATCTCGGCGTTTATCGCGACGGCTTTGGTCCTTCCGCTTATTGTCGCGGCCTCGTGCGATCACGAGTCGGTCGCGTTGCTTCTTGCGCTTTTCACCGAGGATCGGACGATTGATTATCTGCTCCACCTTACTGATGTCTCCCAACTGCAAGGGGTACATCAAATCCGTCACATCGTCATCACCACAATGCAGCAAAAAGTGCTCGAAATGGTCAGCTGCGTCGGCGCCACCTTTCTCGTACTGGATCTTGGCTGTCCGAGCATACCCATTGAGTCGGATCAGGAAGTCGCAGATCGGCTCGTTGACTTTACGTCTCGCCGAGTAGTAACGAGTGCGGGCGGATTGGTCGAACTGTGAGCAATAATAATCCAGGAACGCCTCGCTGAGTAGTTTCCAACGTCGCTGAGTCTTCTTCGGCAGCTGCCTGTACCAACCCTTCGCCGCGCGTCCCAAGCATAGCGAGAAAGGTTCGCACCAGGCACTTTGGGGCATCCTGGTGCTCTTCATCTCGTAGATGAAACGCTTGAGCCACTGGAGCGACGCGTCAGAGCGGTAGCGCTTTCTTTCGAGCTCGGCGATTTTGTCGAGCGAGGCGTGGGTTCGGACTTCTAGGTACTGCGTCGAGTCTTGTTCAGCCGCGTCAAAGCTCAAGTTTCGGATGTAGTCCTTCACGGTTACCTCTCACGTCGAAGGCGTCGTCGTCTTCTTCATCCTCCTCGTAAGCTTCAGCCTCGTCTGCAGCGTCATACAATTCACGGTAACGACCAACATTCCGCTGTCCACGACTCGGCGCTCGCTGAGTCGGGTTTAGCTTCATTGGAGTCAGCATGTGGGAGTCTTCACAGCACGGAGTCCCTTGCGTAGCGCGGAACACTTCACGTCTCTTCGTCTCCGGGGTCTTCGGCAAAGGAATCTTGCTTGGATCTTCGCCGAGTGGTTTGAACTCGGCTACTCGGCTGTACACCTTCTTCGTTCCACCAGGGGCCTTCTCCAATCCAAACGCCACTCTCAACTTCTTCTTCCATTGCCAGAGCTCAGCTCCGCCACGGGTCAGACTCCAGTCGGACAGGATGAGGCTGTTTGGCCGGCTGTTGCACCGATAGCCCATCGCCTTCAACAGCAACACAGTTTCTTCCACCAACTGGTTGATGTTGGCTGCACGCACCGGCTGAGTTAACTCGGGACCTAACATCGACCACTTCGCCGCGCCATCGCCACAGGCGCGAGCATCATCATCCATTCCGATCTCGCTCTCATCTCCTCGCCGAGTCGAGCCAACACTATATTGGCGCTCGGCGTATCGGCGTTCCTCGTCGCTTTCGGAATAAGGGGCGGACGGTCCCCTTGAGCAACGCCATGTTCTTCTTCATCTTCATCGTCCGCACCTTCGTCGAGCTCGGCGGATAAGCTGCGCTCGACAGGACGCGGGGCTCCCATGCGTCCCACCTGCAGCGTCAACTCTTCCACCTCGCCAAGTAGCTCGGCGGTAGTCTTCGTTTCTCCGAGCTCAGCGGTCTCGGCCTTCTCTTCATACTCTCCTTCACTTGCATCTCCGTTCTCGCTCTCCTGGTCTTGGCCATCCTCGTCGAGCTGGACGGTTCGTCCCACCTCGATCGTCATGGCGATGAGTCGTTGGTCCGCCGGGTCCGACCCCGCGAGAGGCGATCCTCCAGCCGTCGCTGGGCTTCCGTCGCTCGGAGTTGCTGAACCCTTGACCATCTTCACTCTTCTCTTTCTCTTCTCTTCCTCTTAACTCGGTTAGCTGGCACCTATAAAAACAAGCACACACTCCTGTTCCCGGGTCGCGGCACCAGTTGTGGTGTAGTAGAACACACAAATACCGTCAGATGTGGATTCCTTACACAAACCACAACAAATCGCCGAGTTAGGTCGGCGGTTTTATGACCTGCGCGGAGGGTGGTCCCCTCGCGGTCCGGCCCTTCCGGGACAGACGAGTGGCTCGCTTCCACTCGGTTCCGACTAACCAAGTCAGATCACTTCCGAGACTCCGCCGAGTTTGGTTCGGCTGAGCTCGTTCACAACCCTGTGCCCTCCACCAAAGGATGGACGACGGCGCGCGAGCGCTTTTACAGGTCACCGAGCGCAGAGGCTGCTCAGCTAGAAGTGTTACGGCACCCGGGCTATCCGACGTACCGGCCCGCTGAGTATGCGGGACTTTTTTTCGCGCGTAGCGAGACTTTGTCCTACCCGGACCGACCTAATCTCTTGGCGCTACCAGTCAATACCCTACAAGCTATGCATCTCGAGTATTGACGGCAGGCATAATCCAGCCCTATGCAGGGACTTACCGGAAAAGTGTACACGTGTCTTGGACTAGGAAAATTCTGCTCTGTTATCCTCTGGGAGCCTTTTCGGCTCCCCCTATTTAATCCTATGCTTCTCATACAAATATCTAGTGAAATGTAGTCGTTTCGGATCTCTACCGACCCTTCAGCTGAGTTCCGGCGACCGTTGAGCTCAGCGGCTATCCGGATAGCATATCCGGACAGATCGCCGAGTACTTACCGTGATCCTTTGCTCCTAAGCTCCGGGTTATCAAACCGAGCCGATTCTTGACCTAAAGTAGGTTGGCGTATGGTCGAATCTGGAAATCTCTACACCACATTATTGTACGGGTGAGTGAGCACTCGCAAGGCGTCGTGCTGCAGAAAATTCTCATGGATATTGTTAATACTGCATGATCTAATACTTTCTGCCACTGTCGCACAGGTGCATTCAAGGCTACAGTACGTAGAATAGATCCTCATCGACAAGAAGAGTGTCTTGTGAATCGAAAAGTAGGTGAGCATGGGTGTATTGGTAATGATCGTGTCACTTATATTATTACTAAAATATGAATTCTTTGTCAAATTGTGTGTAGATTAAATGGAAATCGCAACTGAACTTCCACCTCAGCTCAACTGTCGCTTATGCGGGAAATCGGGGGAGCCATTGACCCCGTGCAGAGACAAAGTTCCAGGGCATGATTTCATGTTCTTAGTTGCGGACGGCTACGACGTTCTACTGGGGCATATCAAGCGTGTGTTCGATACGACGTCACGTCTCACGTGGAATGAATCTATCAAGGTGTACATCAAACCCACCAATCACGTGCCCCAGAAGGATTACGTGCTGGTGCCATTCAATTCAAGTGACATGGAAGCATTGTTTGCTACAATTTGGCACAAGGCGCGCCTGCGGAAGCACGGACATGCAGCGTTCGTGCTCTTATTGTTCGTGTACGTGGCACGCCCCCGAGCACAGCGTCTGACATCACTACGACGGACTACAGACAAGCGTATTCAGGAGCAGCTACCTAGGGTTGCGGCATTCATGAATGAGAACGGAATCGAAGGTGGACCTGCCACACAGCGATACGCGGCTGTTAGCCAAGCACGACTACCGGACGGCGCTGCTGTGGACGTTCCGGACAACACTACTTTTCGCCAGCTTCAATTTATCGATCGTCAGCAGAACGCAATGGAACAAGAGCAAGCGGTACAGCAAGTAAGTTGCGATGAAGCATATCGGCTAGTGAGAGTGCAAATGCATGGTGTTACGGTTCTCATGTTTTTTAACGTGAGCGACTTGCGTGATGCTCTTGGCCTTCCCTCTTACAGTTTACGCCCGCCCCATCGTGTACCCCAGCAACTCGATGTACCAGATCCCAGCGTGGATATTACTGATGTTGACCACGAAGATGGCGGCTTGGATGCAGAAGAATAGAAAACAGATACATTTGCGCAAAGTAATGGAAGTTGTATTTGATTAGGATGATATCCACAATGACCATATAAGTTGGCACCGACTTATTCACTCTTCTTCGCGCAGTAGTGTATAGCAACCTTCAAAACGTCTTCAGGGGCTTCTCGAAAAGCCATATTTGCGTGACGTTGAATCCAGCGCTTTAGTAAGGAAACCCCAACTTCAATTGGGTTCAAGTCCGGCGAATATGGTGGTAAGAAAAATGGCAGAGCTCCCGTGGCATGAACCAGCGCTTGTAGTTTTTTTAATGTATCTTGGCATTGTCCAAGACGACGATAGAACGAGGTAGGGGCCGTCGGTTTAGGAAAGAAATAATTTTGAGCTTGAAAAAAGCATGAAAGCTGGCCCTGGTAAAAGTATCATCGATTGTACCCCACGAAAAAAAGCATGTCGTATCCATTGCTGCAAGAACTGATACTCGTTTCCCCCGAGCAAATAGGACACTCACTCTCGCTGGTGTGTTTCGAGCCGACCAGCCATGTTTCCGCAGCATAGACCTACCAAAATCAATAACATGAGAAATTACATACAATAAGACTTGTCATTCTTCGTACCTGCCGTCCTTGGAAGTCTCGTCCACGAATACTAGTTGATCTGGACCACTGTAGTAAGGTGCAAGACGCTGGACAAATTCTTGGCGCTCTCGCGGTAAACTCTCCATAGCACGCTTAGTAAGAACCTTACGAGTAAGACCCAAGTCAAACTTAAGCGCACGACATATCGTGGCATCTGACACGTTACGATGCATGTTAAACTATTGAATTAGTTAAGCACGCAGCTCTTCGAAGTAAAAACATGGATGATCTTTCACATACTCCTGAACAAACAAAGACACATTATGAGGCCATTTTGATATCTTTTCACTGCAGCACGTTTTGTCTACATTGCCAGTCTTGACAAACCTGTGATACCAGCTACTGAGGCTTCTCTCAGATACACCTAAGACAGTAGAAACCGCGATTAACTGAATGTCATAAACATACATGAGGACGACGCCGCGCCACTTCATATCTAATGAAAAAGTCATTTCTTAAGATATTGATGAAGCTTGGAAGAGCTTTTTTCAACTGAAATATCCGAATGCCGACCAAGACATCGGCAATTGGGCTTTTTCAATGAAACGAACTCCGACCAGCCATCTCACATACTTGAATTTAAACGGTACAGTGGTACAATATTCTAAATCGTCACTAGGTAATCTAATTGCTGGTATAAAAATCATCTTGCCCTATGTTTTTTGTTAAGTACGACTCCTAAAAAACATACTTTTTCTTACCGGATTAGCTAAAATAACGGAAAGGCACAATACCTTCACGCAATCTAAAAGGCACCCGCGGTTGCTACACGGATGACGAAATTTAAAAGCTATAGAATGTGCTATCAACGGCGAAAGCAAGTCCAGCGTTGTGGAACGTCCGAAGATCGACTACAGCACCCTTTGTAATCGGCTAGTGCTTCCAAAGACGACATCCCAGGCAGCCAAAGCGATGAGGTCCAGTACCGACCTTCCCCTAGGCCGAGCAGAGCCTGTTTGAATGCGTTGCTCGGCAAAAGGTGGTTATACCGGTAGGTCGCCAAGGAGTGATCGGAAAGGCTCGATCCGTGGCAGAGCTCATGCAACGGGAGAGTGTTTGTTAAGGCTGGTATCGCCGTTTTTGTTAGCGTTTTCCTCAGCTCGCTGCTAGGCCGGCTGAAGCGTTGACTAGGGTCCGGAACGGCGTCGCCTACGGCAATACCTGGGCGCTGCTCGGAGCACTAGCTAAGACTGCCATCGAAGAGCGACTGGACCGCAATCGTATCTACAAATAAGACGGCGTTTGAGACGCGGAGGAAGAGCAGGAATGTCATTTCCCTACAAGGGTAGAAGAATGTGTGGACAACCAAAGTTTCGACGAGTTTTCACATGACGGCTGTCGCCTGTGGTGGGACTGGAGGGCTTGTCGTGCCGCCTGTTCTCATAGCTCTGGGCAAAACAATCAGGCATGAAGTCCTTGAAACCTGTACCGTTCCAGGTGTGACTATTACCACGACGGAATCGAGGTTTATGAATGTGTCTCTATTCACGACATGGTTGACCTTCTTTGCCGGCTCTGTCCCTATTGAGGGGTACCGGTTTCAGGCGGTAAGTACCCATAAACCGGTAGCTCAACCGGTCCAACACGATCCCGCGATAATTACGGTACGTTGATTAGACGAGTAGGATGATTGGACGAGTCCAGAATGTTGGTGATTGGATGCACCAATTGATTGGATGACCTAGGTAGTGAGGACTGTGTGAGCTCCGATAAATCAATCACTTCGGAATCTTCCTTCTTCCTCTCAAGTGTCTTCGCTCCGGTCTACTCCCCGAGTGGTGACTCTTTTCTTCGCTCCGTACAAGCCCAACGTTGCCTAAAACCCGTGACCTCTATCAGATTATAAGCCCAAGTAACATGTCCTCTGCGCAAGACTTTTTAACTAAGGTCTCCATTGACAAGGTCAACGGTGACAACTACGCGACGTGGAGCCGCTACATGCGTGGTGTGTTCCTGACCAAGTCAGTATGGCATGTCGTGAACCAAGAGACGACTCCAAGCTTCACGTGCGAAGGACGAATATGTCAAGTCGAGCAACATCGCGTTCGGATTGATGCTGCTCCCCATGGATGCGGACTTCCACCACGTGGTCGACAACTGCGAGGAAGCGTGGACCGCGTGAGCGCGCTTGAAGACGTTGTACGGTGGGTCGCAGAAGGCTGGTCGTATTTACCTGAAGCAACAGCTCTTCAGCATGGAGATGTCTGAAGGCGCGAATGTATTGCATCACTGCAATGAAACTCTTAACATCAGCGCCAAGCTTAGTAGCATCGGCGCTAAGATGGAGGACGAAGACATTGCGATCTGCTTGTTGCGCAGTCTCCCCAAGGGCTACGAGAACGTCGTGCTACACCTGGAGATAAGTACTGCTGAGCTGAAGACGCAAGACGTTGTGAAGGTGCTCACGAACGAGCATATTAAGCGACAAGGCGAGAAGACCTCTGCGGTGAAGACTGAAGACGCGGCGAAGGCGTTCAGTACCGAGCGGGAGTCTCGCCAGTGTACTTACAGCGGAAAATTGGAGCACGTGATTGAGAAGTGCTGGACCAAGCAGAAGGATAAGAATCGAGGAGGCCGACGCGGCGGCAGCAGTCGTGGACGCGGGGCCAACAATGTCCAGTTGCGAAACGACGACTACGACCACGGCTATGATCGCGTGGCATTTGCGGTTTCGTTGAATTGTGGAGTTCTGACGGGAAAGAGTATGTCCGGGTTGTGGGCAGTCGACAGCGGTGCGACACACCATATCTGCAATGACAAGATTAAGTTTGTCATGCTGAACGTACGAGAGGAAGGCGAGCTGAAGGTCGCTGATGGCACTAAGGTTGCAATCAAGGGTGTGGGGACCATCATCGAGCGCGTGGCTCTGCCCAACGGCGATGAGGGCGAGATCGAGATCAACAACGCGCTCTACGTGCCGAAGATGAAGAAGAACTTGCTATCAGTGCCGCAGATCAACAAAAGCGGCAAATTTCAAGTGGTGTTCGACGGTGAAACCATGCACGTTGCGCACAAGGATTCGAAGGAAGTGGTGGCTACAGCAGATCTCGTAGACGGTCTTTACTGGCTGCGCACACCACTATGCTCGATAAACGCAGTGACTTCGAAGTCGAACGTTGACTTACACGCGCGCATGGGCCATGCTCCTATCGACGTGCTACGCAAGATGGTCAACAGCGGCATGATCAAGGATGCCAAGGCACCTTTGAAGTCAAGTGAGCAAAGTGTCTGTCGCGGGTGTCAGCAAGGGAAAATGGTCCAGAAGCCGTTCCCCAGTAACCGTGACAAACGCAGTTACGACACGTTCGAGCTGCTTCATTTCGACATCTGCGGCCCCATGAGAGACTCGTTGCGTGGGACAGGGTACTTGCTGCTCATCGATGACGAGCCAGTGGATGCATGAAGGGTTTCTGCTTACGAGCCAAGTCGGACGCTGAAGAATGCCTCAAGAGCTATATCACGAAGGTACAGACGCAACTCGGCAAGCGGGTCAAGTTCGTACGCCACGACGGAGCTCGTGAGTTCGCGACAAACTCACTCAAGGTGTTCTACGAAGATCAAGGCATCGAACAGCAGACCACGGCTCCGTACGCGCACCAGACGAACGGCACTGCAGAACGAGCTATTAGGACTATCGTCACGATTGGTCGCAGCATGTTGCACCATGCCAAGTTGGAGAAGAGTTTTTGGGGCGAAGCGGCGATGGCCGCTATCTACGCTAAGAACCGCCTACAGTCACCCAAGATCGAAAGCAAGACTTCATATGAGATCGTGTACAAATCCAAGCCAAGTGTGAAGCACATGCGTGTGTTTGGTTGTCGGACGTACGTCCTTACTCCGAGGGAAAAAAGACTCAACTGGGACCCCAAGGCTCGAGAAGGGCTGTTCATAGGTTATGAAGAAGTGTCAAAGGCGTATCGAGTTTATGACATCGAGGCGGGGCAGGTGATGATAAGTCGCGATGTCAATTTCGACGAATCAAACTTTGGGTTTTCAACGGCTAGTCCAAGCGACGACGACGCAGATTCTGATCTCGACCTCGACTCTCTCAGTATCAACGATACTGAAACTGCGGGTCCAACGGAATTCAAGCAGGCGGGGAAACGCAAGTCCCGCACAAGTAACGTTCACGGCATGACTACGAGATCGCGCGCTGCACAACAGGCTACCTGTTTGGAGGAAGCTAGTGCTCGAGACACCTCGTTTGAGCGTCAAACAAAGCGCCGATCAGGTGTGCGAAATGACGGTGATGTGGCCGATGAAGAAGCAAAAGACGTCAAGGATCACGACGACGATGACACAACTCCGCCTGTATTTTGGCGAGAATGTGCCAACGCAGTGGAAGCTGGTGATTTAGCTGAACCGGCAACGTTTCAAGAAGCGGTAAGCGGGCCTGATCAAGTGCATTGGCGCAAGGCCATCCGTGCCGAACTTAAGTCGATGCGACTTCGCGGTGTGTTCCGAGCTGCCAAGTTACCGAACGGTCAACGGGCCATCGGTACGAAGTGGGTGTTCAAGATCAAACGCAAAGCGGATGGTTCAATCGAGAAGTACAAGGCGCGCCTTGTAGCGAAAGGCTTCAAGCAGAAGTATGGCATTGACTACACCGAAACGTTTTCGCCCGTAGTGAAGTATGTGACGCTCCGCATGATCATTGCTTTGGTCGTGTACCTCGGATGGCCTCTGGACCAGCTGGACGTGGTAACATCATTCCTGTATGGCATAATGAAAGAGGTGATGTTCTGCATGGTGCCAGAAGGTGTAGAGCTTGATGATGACTTCGACTGCCTGGAGCTGGTGAAGGCGATCTACGGTCTCAAGCAAGCATCGCGCGTGTGAAACGAGACCTTCGACGACCACGTGTGCTCCATCGGCTTTCAAGTTTCGGCATACGACCCGTGTCTCTACATTAAGATTGTGGATGGTCACTGTGTGCTTCTGCTGGTCTACGTAGACGACGTTTTGGTGACTGGTCGCTCGGCCGAGCTCATTGCAACCACCAAGAGCGATCTCAAGAAGCGCTTCGAGATGACCGACAGTGGCAAGTGTGCGTTCGTACTGGGAATCGAATTGGTGTACAACGCTGACGGGAGCGTGATGATGTGCCAGCGCCAATATGTCGACGACATCCTTAAGCGTTTTGGTATGCATGAGTGCAAGGCGGTGGTGAGTCCAGCTGATTTGAGCTCTCAACTAGTCCCAAGCAGTGCATCGACCGACTTGATGACCGCGACACGACCGGACATTGCCTTTGCCGTGGGATACGTTTCTCGCCTCATGGAGAACCCACAAGTCGAGCACTGGCCTGCTGTAAAGCGCATCTTTCGCTATCTACAAGGAACTAAGTCGCATGGAATCTGCTTCAAGCCTGGTGATAAAGTGGATTTCCGCGGGTACTCTGACGTAGACTGGGCTGGTGACCACTCCGATCAACTTCGGGCTACACGTTTCTTTTGATGAGCGCACCCGTGAGTTGGGGGAGCAAAAAGCAGTCAAGTGTGTCGTTGTCAACAAGCGAGGCAGAATACATCGCGCTAAGTTTAGCTATTCAAGAAGCCAAGTGGGTTCACCGCCTACTTTGCGAGATTTTGACGGCAGCAGGGGAATTCAAGATCCTCGAAGACAACCAGTCATGCATCAAGATGGCCAAGAACCCAGTGAACCATGGTCGGGCCAAGCACATCGACATCAAGTACCATCACATTCGTGATGAGGTCAAGCGCGGTGAGGTCAAGCTGGAGTACTGCGAGACCTCTGTGATGCTGGCGGACATCATGACGAAGACGCTACCGGGGCCACGTCACAAGGACCTTACGGCGGCGCTCGGAGTCAACGCGTGTTCGCATTGAGGGGGCGTATTGAGGGGGTACCGGTTTCAGGCGGTAAGTACCCCATAGACCCGGAACCAAACCGGTCAAACACGATCCCGCGATAATTACCGGTACGTTTGATTAGACGAGTAGGATGATAGGACGAGTCCAGGATGTTGGTGAATGAATGCACCCAATTGGATTGGAATGACCTAAGGTAGAGAAGAACTGTGGTGAACTTCCGATTAAATCAATCACTTCGGAATCTTCCTTCTTCCTCTCAAGTGTCTTCGCTCCGGTCTACTCCCCGAGTGGTGACTCTTCCCTTCGCTCCGTACAAGCCCAACGTTGCCTAAAACCCGTGACCTCTATCAGTCCCTCCTCCGATCCGGCACCTGCATGTGCAAGTGATGGATGGTTGCAGCTTCCACTACAGCGCTACTCTTGAAGCCGCCGAGGCCCTTCTGTGCGTCTACCTGCAAATTCAACTAATTTGTTTCAGGGGTTGGATTTTGCTGTGTTTGGGTATTTCAAGGCTAGGCTTCGAGCGCTTTTAAGTGGGTTTGTTGGTGACAGAGGGCGTATCACAATTTCCAAAGCGTTAGGAGCGCAAGCCGCCGGGTTGGCGTGGCAGAGCTGCAACTTTTCGACTAACATGGCTTCCGGATTCATGGCGTGTGGATTGTTTCCACCTTCCTTTGTCCAGATGTCAGCGCGATTGGAAAACTTCAAGGCAACGGAGCTCCCCCAGGCTCCAAGATAGTGTCGTGGCTTATGGTGAAGGGCACGGTCCAGAATAACCTTCTCATGCTTCCACCTTCAAGAATGAAGCATCGCTTACAGTGACAGGAAAGATACTGACACATGCGCTGCTCATGCAAATTAAAGATGATGAAGTCGGCAAGGCGAACAAGAAGCTAGTCCTTAAGACAAAAACAAACGAAGTGTCCAGGAAAGAAGCCGCGGTCAGTAAACCAAGAAGATACTCTATCAACCAAACAGCAGCCCCAATTTTCGAGGATCTGATACTCGAGGAAGGTTTAATATAGGTAGACATCGGAAAGACTATGTAGGGGGGGGGGGGGCGGGGCGTATGCAGGTCCACCCGCAGCTCCTGGAACCCTGGCGTCAAGACTTGTCAGAAGCAAGTTTGATGACAAATTCACTTTCCACAAGACCACGGAAGGATTTGAACCCTCACTCTATCGCATCATCATCAGGGGCTCCAAATAAATACTACTATTAGAAATAAATTATAAATATTTTTGTAAAAATATATTATGAAATAGTGAAATAAAAACGTATTTTTAAGTTTTCTCAGAAATACCGTATTTTTTGGGGGAGGATTGAACAGGTCACGACTCACATTGATATGTCAGGCACTGTCCTCGTCAATCGAGCACGCACACCCAATCATTGCACTTTTCCAGTTGTGAGCTCAAAGTAATATGTATCGAGCTGTACGTATTAGTATTGGCACTGTTAGCCAGTCGTTCTGACCAATCAGCGCTATGCTACTGAGCTTCACTGCCTGAGCAAGATAAACCGAATAGTTTGTATCGGTTTCAGTGCTCCACGGTTATTAATAGAGAGTGAGATCCTGGCACTGGCTATATCAACCTCCTCAGTCACGTCCGCCAAAGACACCTAGACTTCGAGTCCATCACGGTGTCTAGCGGTGTCGGGAGCGAGAGTCTTGTGACCTATATGGACACGAAGTCCCAAACGTCGGCTCACGATTTCATGCAACCTACCCTACTCATTCCCCGAGAGCACTACAGTACGAAAGTACTGCAGCATGACAGGTATCTGCTCCGAGACGCTCATCAAAAACGTCGGATTACTCACGACAGAGGTGAAGCAGATCATCGTCTCGGTGCTTCCCGCCAAGTTTGGCATTGTTTGTTTTCGATGGATGTCGGAGCATTACATTGCAGTATTTTGCTGCTTCTGAACACGACGGAATGCAGAGACACTTCTCCTAGTAGTGAACTTATTTGTTGATGATAAGGTGGAGAACCACATGTCTAAGGCGCACGTGGCAATTCTAGGGCATCTACAAGCAGACGACCGACGATTGCTATTTGTCACGGGTGACACCTGCTCTCCAACGGGCGCGTCTCCACGCTATGGGGTCTTCCACTTCCTGGCTTTGCTATCCATCGGCTGCACTTGGCGGCTAAAGCGTATATGGCAAGCTACAAGCCGCTGCTCGGCAAGGTCAACACTCTGTTACACTATCTCAATCCTGCTGCAAAACGTTAAGTATTTTTAATTTTGGTATTTTATCGATATTACTTTTTATTGTTTTTTTACCCCCCCCACTGGGGCACCAGCGACCAAACGTATTTCCCATCTTCTTCAGAAATCCAAACATGCTGTCAAATACAACGTGTTATCACCAGGCTATACTTGAAAATTAAATTCTCGCGTTTAACTACGGGTGCGTTTACTGAAAAACGGGACATGAACTTGGGAAGAAACTTCTAAATTTATGCGCATACAGCCTCGCCTTTGTCTAAATGAGGTATCCCATAACTAGGCTTGGGAAATGGATTGAATCGGATCAATCGATATGTCTCGTCTGACTAATCTGATCGAGGTTGAATTCGTTTCGATCTTATTCGATTGAATCCGATTGATCGATCGATCGGATCCAATCAAAAATGTATAAGATTCTAGGAGAAACACAAAAAACGATATAGTCCCTTGTGCTGGGATTCACAAGAAATACGCTCTTGTAGGTATAGAGTCTACCCAATGACATTTAAAACCTTTACGATTCTATGAAACGATTTAAGACGTTCTGCATTAAATATTTGAGGTCATATTGTCGTACCGTACGTGTTGTTCGTCTCCAGGATGAGTTTTCCTGCAGCAGGAGTCCTAGCAAGAAGTTTTCTGCTAGGAAGTGTTTTTCGTAGGAGCCTAAGGCAGAGGAAAGTGACGAATTTTATTGTGTGTGGCTCTACGCTACCCGTCGGGACGCCGTCATGAAATCGTCAGCAGACGCACCTTCCGTATATTCAGTGCAGCATCTCGTTTATCGCGGAATACCAGCAATAGAGACTCCCGGAACACATCCGAAAACTACGCCACCGATTACGTCTGCGGCTAGCCCACTGCAGACTCCGGCGGAAAATTAATGAGCATATATCCAACAGCGTCGGCGACACGCCTGCAACGCTGTAGACACGTCGTACCAGCACTTCTGCGTCGAAAAGGGAAGGACTTTCTGAACAGTCCGTGCATCCATCAGCATTTCCAGATTAGCTGCGCAATGTCTTCACACGCTCGGCCACGTGTGTTGGTCGAGACCATTATCCAGCAACAAGCAGAGGTATCTATCTACCTGGTCAGCAGGCCAGGATATAGCCGCTTTTGCTACCGCGAGTCTGCT
>NW_003303758.1:4035541-4037996 GCF_000142945.1 Phytophthora infestans T30-4 | reverse complement strand
CAGCTGAAGGTGATACAAGTTCGTTGTCTCGCTCATGTGCTTCAACTTGCCTGTGAGAGAGGGAATGAAAGCGTGCCCCTTAATGGATGATAGCGTTGGAAAGTATTCGCGACATTTTGAAGAAGATATCGGGACTCACCGTCTTTGCTAGAAGCTTTGCAAGGAGTGTGTGCCGCTGTTAGTATCAAGTATGTTTCTCCAGAACTCGATTGCGTCACAAGATGGAACAGCACTTTGACTATGCTGGCTTTCAGCTCGTGCATTACAAAAGGCGATCGAAGAACTGCTGCGTAGAATCCGCGAGCGCCATGAAGGATACAGAGACTTGTCAATTGGTCATACACATCGTCTTGCCTCCCCCATTTCGGAGACTACGTGGAGTTACTTGACCGAGTTTACGGCGTTCTTGAAGCCGATCAAAGCAGCAACTACTATGATGTCTGGAAAAAATTACCCCACATTCGGTGTAACACTTGTTGTCTTCCATTTGATCTCGAAGCATGCGTCAAAGATAATGCAGAATGCCGAGTCGTGGTACACTAGGGACTTTGCACGTGCCTTTAAAACAAAGTTGGATGAGTACCTCCCGTTGGTGAAGACTCGCGAGGCAAAGATTGCTGCCGTTCTTGATCCTCGAGCTAAGGAACACATTGTGATGATCGACGGTGATATCGAGCAGGCCAAGCGCCTTGTTGAGAACGAATATGAATCTGTGTATCGCAGTAAATACGAACGAACTGTGGGCATCGCCGAGGCTGAGAGAACGCAGGAGGAGAAAGAAGAAGACGATGACGAGGAAGCATTATATGGTCTCATTGATGAGCATTTGGATTTACACGAACCGGTCAACAACACAAATGAGTCGTTCGTGTCGGAGCTACAGCGGTGGTTGGAACACAAGGACAGATCCATGAACCTGAAGACAGGAAGTCGAGCTGTTTGCAACTGGATGAAGAATGAAGCCGCTTCATTTCCGCGGATTCAGATGATGGCGCGCGATTATTTGGCAATTATGGCAACATCAGTCCCAAGTGAAGAGGCATTCTCTGCGTCGGGTGCAACTATTAGTTCTCGTCGTGCCAGGCTTGGAGATGATGCTGTGACAGCGATATCGGAGCTACAAGCGTTTCTGGATTTCAACAAGACATCAGGCGATGTTCATGCTCATCTTTAGTTCACTGACTAGTTCAGTACAGTGAACCATTGATCCCATCAGAATCTATCGCCCAGGCAACGCGCATTAATCTCTCGCGGATATATGGTTGAAAAATGATGTTTTGTGTTTGTCTTCTATCACTTTGGTTGCCAGTGAAACATTAGTTCCTGGTCATGTAATCGATAGCACGTTCTCCAATGGTGTCGGCCTTCCACATCAGAATAATTGGCAGCGTCGCCTGCGCGAGGCTGCTGAGCGTCGACAATACTGGAAACAGTTCACCAAAGGCGCCAAGGAAGGTCTTCGTGCTCTTTGTGACGCTTGCCAATTGCTGCACCGGAGATTCCAGCACAGCTCAAAGATGTCCAGCAGCGTTAGCGTCGTCTTGAGAAGCCATCCGAAAGGCAAGTGGTATGTTAATCAGAAGAACAGGAGTGGTCTCGGCACATGACTCTGAATGACACACACGAGCGGAACTGCAAGACACGCAATAGTTCCCAGTGGAGTCGCCGTGTTCCGAAAAGTTATCTGCAATCCATTTGTACTGCTGTCAATTTCATGGAGCAACGATAGGAAATAACTGAACAAGGAAACGTAGCGCAGTTGCTGGAGCTGCTACCACCTTCATGTACTTCTGGGAGCTCCAGGCTCTTACCACGTCGACCACTGTGCACACCACACTCGCGACATCGACTTCAATCACCCAGAACGTGGCACACAATAGATATACACCCAGGATCTACGCAAGATTTGTTTCGACTCATCCGATGAATGCCAAGCTCCACACAGCAAGTACGATCGTCTTCAGCCCATAGTCCACATCCACTTAGTTCGCTTCAATCGCCGGAACAACATTCGGCTTTGCATCAATTTCCAAATGACGTGACAGCGCTTTTCAAAGTCCAGTGGTGGGTAAAGAGGTGATGTATCTGGTCGATGATGTCGTGGAATGACGGGGCACGAGACTGCACTAGAAAGCCGACCTCTGGAACCGTCGTGGGGAAGTTACCCGGAGAGAGCCACTACCTACTAGAGGACACGCTCAAACGTCCATCAACGCTGCGACAATGACAGGAGCATCATGGACTTATTCGTAGCAGGAACACTGAATGGATCTTCGTTTGGAGACATTTTTCCTGGTCATTGGACTTTACCTAGGTGTTATTGGTGCTAGCAGGCTGCTCAATGATCCCACAACTGGGCTCCATTTGTTCTTACACGAAGATCCGACAGCTAAGATCGCATTCGCTGTGGCATTCACCACGGAGTATTCAATGAGCTCCATGTCTGCAATGGATT
>NW_003303758.1:4030823-4033280 GCF_000142945.1 Phytophthora infestans T30-4 | reverse complement strand
TAATGCGGTCATAGCTCACGACCCCAAGTTTGGGCTGCTTGTGTATCGGCCCTGCTGGATGAGAGCGAGGCCACACCCTGCCGGACGGCGCCGACTCCTGCGACAATTTAAGTCGAGCGCGCCTGCTACGGTCGTGACGGAGTCCATCACGTCGATAAGCTTTGCCAAAAGGCCCTCAAAATGGCGAAAGGAGGAACGCCAGAGTCGTACCCAGCTACCCTCTACGACCATTAATTTCTCCTAACGTCGAACTTCATGAAGAGGTTCTTCTCTCAGGCCAAGCACCAGCTTTCGCATCATCACACCTGGATGCTCCCACTTCACTTGGAGATGCTGCTCTTTTTAAAGGCCAGCAGACGCTTTGGCCGGCGAAAACGGTAAGTGAAGTTGTGAATCGCCGATCCACGTAGTGCTTTGTGTCGAGTCGATTCTTGCTTTTTTATTGTGTAACAAGTATTAAACAATTGATTAATCGACGACCTTGAATCTCATCCAATTATCTGTTTTGCGCTGACCTTTTAACCCTTTCGTGAAACCCTTATCTAAAGTATACCATACACAATCGAAATATTAATTTACCAGAGGACGCCCCATGCACACTTAAGCGAAATCACTGTACTTGTTTGGTGCCATCTCTTGTAACAAATTATTGTAGATGCATTGACGATACATTTTGATAGAGGAATACTTCTCGATTAAAGTATGCTGAATGATTACGAATCACACAGTTTTTCGTATGTTTTAGAAACGGAGCAGAATCAGTTGAACTTTTGCAATCCAATCAGCAATTGGTTACTTAATAAACAGAGGTTAATTCTCACTCTAATTCGTGACTACCATCTGGGATTGCAATACCTTTTTTTTGTTTTAAATAAGTTTTACGCACAAGTAGAAATTGTAAAGTACTTGATGAATCTATCACACTGCCATACAGTTGTCAAGACAAAATAAACTTATAAACTGGCGCCCCCCCATTTTGGAGTATCTTTTTTCATTTGATAAAGAGCAGTCATTAGTATGATCTTGTCAAAAACAGATAGGCCTGTGTAGAACACGAATTATCCCTCTTTTATTTTATATGGTCCAAGATACAATTCGCGTCATAGAGCAAAAATTGTGGCTCTGGTAAATTCGGCTTTCGGAATTCTCTCTTAAGCTGGCGCGCTACCTTATGTTAGTGCACGTATAAAACGGACCGTTTCAGCGTTCAAATCCCAATCGATAGTTTAAAAATGCTTCACAGTTCTCGTTTCAACGCCCCCACCCTCGTCAGCGATCCACTCAATCACCTCCTGCTTCTTTCCAAGTACAATCGAAGGTCTCTTGCGGATCATCCTTAACTTGAGTAATGAAAGAACACCAGCAGTCTACCGATGGCGTGTGGTCAAGTAGAAGCAAATGCAGCGTCATTTTTGTGTCGCGTGACTAACAAGTGGGAGTCGCGTCGTTTGGATGAGGTGCACTACTCCTTTAATGCTCATGTAATCCTGATCAGTCTGGGCTGCATGCGTACCTGTGGTTTCAAATTGGTATTTAAGGAGGACCAGAGTACGACGTGGCTTTGCAAGGATGGGTTGATGCTGCGCTTCGACTGTTACGACATACTCTACCGCATGCGAGTCAAGCGGTCACTGCGTTTGGTGGGAGCTGCCGTGAACCGCGTGAACGCCATGGGTTGTTGCACAGCTTCATGTCAACATGAAATGAATTGAGGGGTTAGCGGGGGAAAGGTTGTTTTCAGTTTAACCTTAACATGCTATCGCTGAAGGACTACACGTGCATTCCTCGTCTAAAAGCAAAGTCCAAGCGTAATCCTACATAGTGGCCCACCACGACGAAAGCGTCTGTTAATAAAAAATGTCTTCTGGTCTGTGCACGATTGACAATGAGACGGAAAGTGTTGGCTAGATGTATATGTTGGTTGTGGAAGAAATATTAAAAATTTAAGTGGTGCTACTTGTTAAAGCAGAAGAGCGAGTCGGCTTCACTACTGATGACATTGCTTCTGAAGCTAAACAATGAGTTTAAGCGAGCTGATCATTCAGTGGTTGTCCTGCACTAAGACTAAGGAGGGGGGAGCTCTTAAACAACAAATTACATTAGCTCTGTTTCGACAATGTCATCACCACTCAGTTACACCAATGCATACCCACCGGAGGAGAACAGCTTGGTGGTAAGAGCTAGCGGGATAATACTACCGCGTCTTCGTGCCTTGCTGCATGCAACCGATATGGCGAACCTACTTTGGCTCCTGCACACTGTCGACCCGGTGAGCTTGTTGACAAGCGCCCCGTTGCACGAGAAAACATTACATGAAAGGATGTTTGGCTCGTGCGTCACCTGAGAACTTCGGACTGCCTCGCACATGTCCTCGTGCCACCAGAGACTCGCGCTACAAAGGCGAATATGAACCCGCGGCTTAACCTGTCGCTCTTCGTGGGCTAGGGTACTGAATCG
>NW_003303758.1:4021013-4023479 GCF_000142945.1 Phytophthora infestans T30-4 | reverse complement strand
TCATCACTCGAGCAATTTCGTCCTTACTCTTCTTCTTCGTAGCTTCGGCTTCAGTATTGACGAGATCAGCTGTGGGCGCTAGAAGTTCCAGTCTCAGCGCTCGCAGCTGATCGTCACGCTCGGCTTGTTCGCGTTTGCTTTTCTTATGACGCAGAACTGGACTCGCTCTTGCAGAGTCGACAGCAAGACGTCGCCCCGTGCATCTCTCTGTTGTCTTTGGTCGCGTTAGATAAGGTGCTAACATCTTGTCCATAACGACACCCACAGCAGCACTGACAACTGCGCGCGCGTGGCTCGCCACACACTCACGTTGGGCTTGCAGCTCTTCCTCCGTCACACGACGTGGGGGTAGTATATGAACACCGTAGAGCTGTCGAGCTGGAGACGAATGTAGCCACTTTGGATTTCGAACACACCACGGAGACACAGCTCGAGCCTGCGCGACGAAGTTCTTGTGTCTCTCTTCAACTTCTGTCGAGAGTTTGGCATCAGCGTAAATGGCTTCAAGTCGACGTCTGACGTCACGTAGACTCACTGTGCGGTCTCGTTGACGAGACCGAACGAAGTCGCGTAAACTCGCTCCTTCCTTCTCAAATGACACGCAGGCGAGTCGAGTGTGAAGAACACGCAGCCACGGACGCTTCTCGAGATACCCCGCTGTCTTTTCTAGCGCTACAAGCACATCCACTTTGGCAAACCGTTTTTCATCCAACTGGTTGCAATGTTGGTCTCCTGTATGGTTGCTGGACTCAGGATGTAGCCGCAGCTCCCGGTCACGTTGTCGTGTGGTGTACACGATGGAAAGGTTGTAAAAGACAGACTCGATAAGACAGACATCTAATGCTAACGAATCCTTGAGACTTCGCCAATCTACTTGATCGTGAAGCGCCATTGCGCACGTGTCTTGGGTCTTGCTGAAGCGCCGCTTTAGTGTCGGGTCACATATCTTTAGTCGGATCAAATGGGAATTCTGCTTCTGGACATGAACCGAGAAAGAGGGAGAAGATAATACGCTTTACCACTAGGTGCACTGCGAAGATACTGTCGAATGCTCCTCAACTTCTTCGGCAGGTGTGCAGATCGACACCACGCATTGGTTGGATCTACACGGTTCAAGTCTTCACTTTGCATTCGACAGCCGGGTACCCGCCGTGAATTACCCGTTGGAAACTATGGTGCTGTTTGTAGTGTCTCACTGACAATTGCCTAACTGGTTCGCTACGCGAAACTAGCCGTTCTAGACATGCCCTTCGGTGATGCCACGATGTCTACCTAGCACACGGTAGCCGACAGTTTGCTCTATCAAAGGCTGCTGACTAAAGAGCATTTCACTCCCGACGCATCTACAACATAACCCCTCTCGAGCAGTACGTGAGCTTGACACTATGGCGCTAGTTACTCAAAATTACAGCGATCGGTCTGGCAACAGATGAGGGAGCAGCCACACGCGTCGACACCTTCAAGTTGCATGACTTTCGCTTCACTCGCCAGGGGAATATCCAAAGCTCCTCATCTCCCACGACAACGTACGCCACATTAATCATCCCACCTGCTCGAGCAAGTTCCTCACACTAGTTTACTACTCACCTGCATGCAGCTCGATGTGGCGTGTCTGGTAGAACGACAGTTGGAGCTTGAAGGTAACGAAGACGCCGTCACGTGGACCAAACACTTAACTGACAACGTTAACCAACGCAGTGTCGACGATCTCGCGGCATTCTGCACTCTACACCTCGAGACGTATCGAAATAGCCCGAAAGCTTGACGTCTTGAGCGTACGAAGACACTAGAACGTCAGCTGCAACGAGACAACAGTCGAAACCTCTGCTATTCCTTGGCGCTCGACCGTCTGCGATGTGTCGCTATCTCGGAGACTTAACCCGAACGTCCATCGGGGAAATCGCCACTCCAGCTCAAAGTGGACGACCCGAACGCGTTGTTCTTGCGCGAGAAGGTGCCGACCGATACAGGAGACAACATTTCCACGGGAGACGCACACCTCTTTCCATAGTGGAGCAGTACAGACGACAGCAAGGGACGTGAACGGCGACAGACAGCTGAGCTCGTCGTTGTGGGTGGACAACCTCTCTGGGTCGTCTCGAGCGCGTACAAGACGCTGGCGTTGCTCAGCATCCTGGAAGCCATGCTGCCATTCGAGCTGCTGGACGGTGAACTCAACCGTCTTTGCGGTTTTGGAGGAGCCCAGCAGCATTCCGAAGAAGAACAAACAAGAGCACGCAGTGTCCTAGGAACGAGATAAATTACGTGTGGCTTCTGAGAGCGATAGAAAGAAAGCTTCCTCTTAATCCAGGAAGTCAAAGATCGAGCTGGCGTGAGTAGAACTGGGCGCGCGAAGAGCTTTAGCCTTGCGTCGGCGCTGGCCAGCAGACGACGGCGAGTCCTTCACGACAGCCAACTGGCAAGTCCTCGTAGGTGTCCCGCATAGGTCTGATGTCTTTTTCACCC
>NW_003303758.1:4015756-4018137 GCF_000142945.1 Phytophthora infestans T30-4 | reverse complement strand
TCGAGATCACGACACTATCCCACTTTAAGTCTTACCAGCCAATAGAACGTGGGAGTAAGGCATTGTCGCCCACTTTCACAAGTTACTGGAAGCCGCTTAATGCCGAGCTGCAGAAATCAAAAGTGAGCAGCACGGAGGCATCAGCCAAATTCTTCTCTACCTTCCAGGAAATCTACTGCGAGCCTAGTGCCATCAATCTGGCGGCACTTACAGTATGGCCTGACCACATGAACTGCTGTCCCACATGATGTGGGCCACATCTGGCACGCCAATCAAAAAGATACACTCATCTTGAAGTACTGTACGTGTCAAGTTGACAGTCAACTGCATAGGATCATTCGTCAATCTCCATCCATCAAGTTCTTTTATTGTGATGGTCTCGATTGGAACTCGCTCCCCCGTTTACGGACGTCATGGCATGGTGTCGTGCTCGCAGCCTCTGGCGTCTGAGGCCGGGCTGCGCATCTTAAAGCAAGGCGGCAACGCCGTGGACGCTGCCATTGCCATCGCTGCGGCTCTGAACGTCACGGAGCCTTGTTCCACTGGCGTAGGAGGCGACTGTTTCCTGCTCTTCTATGACGCAAAGTCCAAGCAAGTTCGAGGACTCAACGGAAGCGGGCGCAGTCCCGCGGCTCTCACAGCGGAGCAGGCGATCAAAGATCTCGGGGAGGACGTTACAGTGATCCCCAGCGGCCACGGCCACGCTGTCACAGTCCCCGGGACAGTTGCAGGCTGGGTCGATGCGGTGGAAGCCTGGGTTCTCTGACCATGGCGGAAATTCTGGGTCCTGCCATTGAATTGGCCCGTGAAGGGTTTCCTGTAAGTCCGCTGACTGCGGCGAGTTGGGAGCGTGGCAAGAGTCAATTGCTGCGTGGTCCAAACGCTGCTGAGCTGCTGAATGCTGAGGGGCAAGCGCCGAAAGCTGGGGAGATTTTCAAGAACGAAAATCTGGCGAAATGTTTCGAAGAAGTGGTAAAGAGTGGCAAGAAAGCCTTCTATGCGGATGGACGCATCGCTCAAGCCATCGTGGACATGGTGAGGGAGAAAGGGGGCGTGATGACGTTGGAGGACCTTCAAACGCACCAATCCACGTTCGTGACGCCCATCAGCACGAGATTCCAAGGCGTCGACGTGCACGAGATCCCTCCTAATGGTCAGGGGATTACGGCGTTGTTAGCCTTAAATATCCTAACGCAACTTACAAAAGAAGGAGGTCTGCCACCTCAGGGTAGTGCCGACTTTGTGCACTTACAGATTGAAGCTCTTCGTCTTGCCTTCGCAGACGCCAAGTGGTTCGTTAGTGACATGGAGCACAACACGGCGCTGCCTGTAAAGGAACTACTAAGTGAAAACTACGCTAAAAAGCGTGCAGCTCTGATAGATCGAACGAAGGCCGCGATCGATCCGAAGCACGGAAGTCCGGAGCTGAGCTGCGACACTGTGAGTTTCCAGGTCATTGACGGTTAGGGCAACGCTGTATCCATGGTGAACAGCAACTATGAAGGATTCGGAACGGGTCTTGTACCCAAAGGTTGTGGGTTCACACTGCAGAATCGGGGCTGTAACTTTGAGCTGCACGGGTCCAAAGTGGGTCATCCGAATGCTCTGGCGCCGAGCAAACGTCCGTACCACACGATCATCCCTGGCCTTTCAACGTTTGCTGACTCGGGAGAGTTGCATTCCAGTTTTACCGTCATGGGCGGCTTCATGCAGCCTCAGGGCCACGTCCAGGTGCTGAGCAACATGCTGTTGCATGGGATGAACCCACAGGAGGCGCTTGACGCCCCACGTTTCAGTATTGACGTGGACCGCCCTACGAAACCTGGTAGAAGCGATGGCGGTAGTTCAGTACTGGTAGAAACAGATCTGGGCGACGCTGTGATTGCTGCGCTTCGTGAGAAGTTCGGCCACAATATTCAAGAGGTGGAAGGATTCAAGCGCACGACGTTCGGTCGCGGACAGATTATTCTGCGTGACCCAACGACTGGGGTGCTCTGTGCTGGCTCGGATGGGCGTGCCGACGGCTGCGCTATGGGCTGGTAAAGCTCACATTGAAGACAATGGCTACAGTTTTGCGTCGCTAAAGAAAGAAAATTTCCAAAATTAGAGTTGGTAATCTTGGGTTTCACCAGAAATTTTGACACTACACGAATAACTGCAGTGTTCTACCGCCAAAAATGATGATAGCAAGGCTTCTGGAAGGCTACGATGCAGCTGCTAGTAAGAGAGAAGATAGCAATCAGCTTCAAGCTCCTGCGATTGCTACTCCCACGCCACGCCCACCGTTGCCTAGAGGCTCACCGATTTCATACACATCTCACGCCATGATGCTACAGCTTCAGGAATATCGATCTCGAGTTCGAAATGCGTTCGAATCGACG
>NW_003303758.1:3982127-4015656 GCF_000142945.1 Phytophthora infestans T30-4 | reverse complement strand
CGCTTGAGAGCAAGGATGCGCGCTGCGCTTGAAGCATTGGGCCCGTGGGCCGACGACGAGAAAGTTGGGCATCAACGATGCGTAGGCGTTTGTGAGCTCACGGAGCTGTACAACGCTGGTGTGAGGTGTAGTAACCTCCGCCGTCTTAACAAAGACGTGACCTCGCTGAGGAGAGTTTCGAGAACGGAATGTTCTCATCTTAGTGGGGGAGAGTGTAACGGGGTTACATGGTGTGGAGCACACAGGGGTACGAAGTACCTGGAGAGTTAACAAACTCTCAGTACATAAGTTGGAGAGTTAACAAGGTCTCTCAGTACGTTGGCTGAAAGCCACACGTTATGCATTTGATTAGGTTTAACTATGCTAGATAGTTAAAGAGATACATTTACCCCTAGGCGGCTTGGCCGCAATAATAGTAAATAAAACACTTCTGGTTTTGAAGCATAAAAGTTAAGGTGTTAACTTTGAGCCCTGGTCTTGGGCTGTAAGTGTCCTTTGGATAAGGAACTTAGTATTAGTGACTCTTTGAGTCGAACGTCTTCCTCTGACGCTAAAGCTACGGCAGCCCCGCTGCAGTCCACCCCCGCGTAAACGGGATGAAGTACTGTACAAAATCAGTGAGAATTAATATGCAGAGGTACATAACTATCGATTTGTTCGTTTGGTGAGCTACTTCCACTCCGACCTCCATAAAGGGTATCACTATTTGGGATACCACTCCAAAGAGGATTGCCTTTAGTATAAAAGCTATTTTGCTCTAATTTTTATCTTTTGATATCGTAATACTAACGTTAGTATTTCCTTCAAAGTACTACAGTAGTATTAGCTAAGTATAAGCGATCCGTCTCAGAGTAAAGCTCTTCGTAGTTACTGTCGCCTTACGCCTGTTCAACAAACTTGCTGTACTCTAAAGCTTCATGAGCAAACTGACGCAGACCCAAATAAATGTTCTTGCCCACAGGTCGAATAGTGCTCTGCGGCGACACAAAGTCGCTTCCTTCAACTTCAATAGTCAAGGCCGGCACTGTGAGGTTATACTGGAGGAACATCCCGTCATCAAAGCATCCGTAAGCTTTGTACAGATAGGCCCCCGTCTCGCTCTGATACTGCACAGCAGGTTGAGTGGATAGCGCCCTGCGTACACTATCTCCCAACGCTCCCATTCTCGAGCCAAAAGGCTCAGCCCCACTGCCTGGCTGGTTACTGAATGGACGTAACACTTGGCCACCGAACGTGTGCATGTCCAAAATGCCACTCAGCGAGTCCAAACTCGTGATAAAGTCGAACAAACCCGCTGTAGATGGCTCACTAAGTGGGTATTCACCAGGATACGTCTCGCTGTCCACCTCGCTCGGATCAAGGTTGAAATACTCTTCAGGTGGCCAGTTGCGGTTCAGATCCACGCCCACAGTTTCGCCGTTTAACTCGGTCAAGCGGCGATTCGTGCGCCACATTCGATCAGCCTCCCACGTGTACTGGTATCCGTCAATATTCACAATAGGCACGAAATACCAGTCGAGTTTTTCAAAAAGACTGGTCGCAGCCTGGTTGCCAGCTCGTAGATCATCGATCATCGACGCCATCGTGTAGAACGTAGCAGCGCCCGCTTGCCACTCACGCGCATGGATCAAAGCTTGCGTGTATAAAGTTCTCTTGGAAGCATCTTCCGAGGTCGAAATCTTGAAAGCCGGGATCGCTCGACCCTCATATGTGACCGAAACGTTCTCGTACTTAGTGATAAACTGCGGATTCTGCTCCGTCAGTGTGTCCAAGAAGTCAAAGACCTCGTGCGACGGGCGGAAACACTCGAAGAACGGACTTTCCGAGTACACAGCGCTGTCGTTCGCTCCGTTCCGCGTCAACTCGTCCAAATATCCCTCTGTGCGTCTCACACATGCAGCCACCTCACCTCTGTCCTTCGTCACTACCGCCTCTTCATTGTACTTTTTATGTTTGTGAACCTTCATAGGCGCCGAAGTGGTGGAGATTTTACCGTGGATATACTTGCCATGATGAATTTCGGTGGTCGAATGCAGTTCCCCCGAAGCGGCAAAAGCCTCCACGTCCTTGTCGGAGCCCACGACATCTGCTCGCACTCTGGTGTCTGCAGTCACAGGCTCATTCGAGCTTTGTATCGCCTTGATACTGCGGATATCCAGACGCGGATGACGGTTCTGCAGCGCTGCGTCCATGGCGGCTTTGGTGCCTTCGATACTGTAGCGATGTCTCGATGAATGATGGTGATGGTGGTGACTGGATGGGGCGCATTCTACCACGAGAGGCAGACTCAGCGCCAAAGCGGCGTATAATACCTTCCAGAGCTGCATTGCCTGGGTGGCGATTGTCGGAATGGCGCTCGTCTAACAGCAAACAGCTCCGATAACGGATACGACACAAAATCCAGAACACATGATTTAGGTTTTTGAAACGATCTGATATATTTCGTACTTAACTGGAATTTCACGAAGTCAACATGAATTTTGGGTTGGACGGTTGCGTAGTTTTCACGAACTCCAAAGTTTCGCGGACAAGAATTTCCATTTTCCGATTCGAGATGAGACTTCGGAAATGTGGGCGGTGAGGTCGCTCCATTGTCTGGAGTTTACAAGACAAATATCGGTTAGGGATCACCAAGACAATAGAAAATTGAGCTTGCAAACCTACGAAGAATTCCTTGAATTTGTCCAGCACAACCAGTTGCCGTCGCTCTTGTTCGTGCTGCTGGTATCGAGCGATCTCGAGTTTGAAGCGATATATATCGGATCGAAAGTTCTTGCGCTCTTCTCGCAGTTTATCGCGTAGTGCGTTCCAAACAATCGGCGCTGGTATACGTGGACAGTCGCGTAGTAAATCCACGACGTAATACGACAAGTTTCCTTCAGCTAGCGGCTGAAAAATATTACTTCGTCGCAGAGAACAGCGACTACTACGTCTACGACCTTGCACCACTGACCCGGATCGTTCTCCGTTAGATGAAACACTCATTCTGCGCGAGTTTAAAGTTGCTACTACGGGCTCTTCGTTGAGGTCTTCTAGACCCAACTCATCCGTTTGCAAGAGCATTTCTGTGATATCACTTTGAGATCCAGTAGCAGAGTAGGAAATTCCGTTGGGATATTTCGCGATCTGCTCAAGTTTTTCTCTCCAGTCTAGCAGTGGTGCGAGGATTAGACTGGTAGTGTCTGTGATCAGCACGAAGCGACTGGCCCCAGGCTTAAACACCATCAAATACGGTACAATGGTATTGTCTCTCTCACCTGCGTCCTCGATATGTTTCGAGCCCATCGATACCTTATCAAAGCCATGAGCGTGGCATCGGAAGTGCTTCACCTCCACCACCAGACGCTCTCCTGCGGCATTGTCGGTCTCGTTGGTGTCAGTATCAGGGACAGCGTAGCCACGGAGAGAACCATCAGGACCCAACACAAATCGGCCATTAAACCAACGCTTTTGATCTGGTAGATGCAGTAATTTGTGCAGTGGTACTGACTTTTCCACTGTAATTGTTGACGCTTTCCTCTTTGTCGAGGCACTTGAAACACGAGGAGGAGAAATTGACATGGGAGTCGAAGGAGGCTGGAAAACTCGCGTAAGATACGGCATCTGAGCGATAGTCTCCGTCCGTAAACGTTGCTCAACGTTCAGCCACTTGCACGCTAAACATTGTTCTCTAGCACGTACCACGAGTCGAGCGTGGCGCCACCAACGCTGAAGTAAAATAATTCGTCGCTTTATTCTGCGAACCGCCATGGCAAATCTAACGTCGAACGAAAGACCGGAAAGGAACATCCTTAACAGTTTTGCGGCGCGAGTCTTCTGCTGTACTCGCAGACTCAAGCGCAAGCGGAAGGTACTGCGCGCAATTAACGCTGCAGCTAAAGCTTGCATGGAATCTCGACTCCGCACTTGTGTCCAGGACTCGAAGGTAAGACGCTTGTAGCGCATTTCCTGAGCTCGACGAAGCCGATGGAGCACAACTGAAGCCACGAGCAGACTGACCAGCTTCGTTTGGGCCACGGAGAGCACAATTAGTGTCCCCCATGCGTGCGAAATAATCTCGCTTTCAGACGTCTCGACACTATGCACAGAGCCTGCAGAGCTTCTCCGTCTTCGTGCATTATTGTCCTTGTCAGAGCTATCCAAAGGCATACAAAATACAGAATCCCGTCGCCTCACAGAGCAAATTTGCCGGTCTTTCGACGTTACTTTCTCTCGTATCGTCGGTTGATTACTGCGATTTTGTCGTTGTTTAGCCGACATGTTCTCGACTTTAGTTTTGTTACGTGAAATATAATCAACTGGAGGCGATAAATTACGCGAAATTTGTCGAAAACGCTCTCTTCGACCTGTAAATCTGGCCGAGCGACTCCAATTTGGGATGCCTCCTCCCGCTTTCGAGACGCTGTCCGTGGGGCTTACAAACCCGCTGGCTGGCTTGAAGTAAAAGCTAGAAACGACATCAGCGGTAGCTGGAGCCGTTTTTACGGAAGCTCGAGGTGGCGCTGCCGTCTCCGTCTGTCTCGGTAATTGGGAAAATACGACACGAGCAGAACGTTTTACAGTGACGCAGTCGTTAGGAAGATATTGACCAGGACCTGGTGCGTGAGCGTCACTGACGCCACCGCCAGAATATTCGGGGAATCTATCGGCTGGACTGAATTTAACGCTCCCAGTCGTGGCTGGACGTCGAGGTGCGACGTCATATTGTCCTGGACCGAGTGCGAAGAGGTTCGACTTGGCTGTTGCGCGTGATGACGTCGTTGTACGATGGAAGGCGACGCCACCGCCCTTGATCAAAGTGCGAGTTGGAGAGGAGGGCGCTGGTGCGGTACTACATGTAGTACTACGCGTCTGCTGAGAGAAAAGCAGTCGCGAAGACTCGAGCACGCGCGTTCGACAGTAATTTCCACTGTGACAGCTGCGTTTACGTGACGATCGAGGGGTCTTTGAAGCAGTAAGAGGGTGTCGATACGTCGATTCGAACGCATTTCGAACTCGAGATCGATATTCCTGAAGCTGTAGCATCATGGCGTGAGATGTGTATGAAATCGGTGAGCCTCTAGGCAACGGTGGGCGTGGCGTGGGAGTAGCAATCGCAGGAGCTTGAAGCTGATTGCTATCTTCTCTCTTACTAGCAGCTGCATCGTAGCCTTCCAGAAGCCTTGCTATCATCATTTTTGGCGGTAGAACACTGCAGTTATTCGTGTAGTGTCAAAATTTCTGGTGAAACCCAAGATTACCAACTCTAATTTTGGAAATTTTCTTTCTTTAGCGACGCAAAACTGTAGCCATTGTCTTCAATGTGAGCTTTACCAGCCCATGGCGCAGCCGTCGGCACGCCCATCCGAGCCAGCACAGAGCACCCCAGTCGTTGGGTCACGCAGAATAATCTGTCCGCGACCGAACGTCGTGCGCTTGAATCCTTCCACCTCTTGAATATTGTGGCCGAACTTCTCACGAAGCGCAGCAATCACAGCGTCGCCCAGATCTGTTTCTACCAGTACTGAACTACCGCCATCGCTTCTACCAGGTTTCGTAGGGCGGTCCACGTCAATACTGAAACGTGGGGCGTCAAGCGCCTCCTGTGGGTTCATCCCATGCAACAGCATGTTGCTCAGCACCTGGACGTGGCCCTGAGGCTGCATGAAGCCGCCCATGACGGTAAAACTGGAATGCAACTCTCCCGAGTCAGCAAACGTTGAAAGGCCAGGGATGATCGTGTGGTACGGACGTTTGCTCGGCGCCAGAGCATTCGGATGACCCACTTTGGACCCGTGCAGCTCAAAGTTACAGCCCCGATTCTGCAGTGTGAACCCACAACCTTTGGGTACAAGACCCGTTCCGAATCCTTCATAGTTGCTGTTCACCATGGATACAGCGTTGCCCTGACCGTCAATGACCTGGAAACTCACAGTGTCGCAGCTCAGCTCCGGACTTCCGTGCTTCGGATCGATCGCGGCCTTCGTTCGATCTATAAGAGTTGCACGCTTTTTAGCGTAGTTTTCACTTAGTAGTTCCTTTACAGGCAGCGCCGTGTTGTGCTCCATGTCACTAACGAACCACTTGGCGTCTACGAAGGCAAGACGAAGAGCTTCAATCTGTAAGTGCACAAAGTCGGCACTACCCTGAGGTGGCAGACCTCCTTCTTTTGTAAGTTGCGTTAGGATATTTAACGCTAACAACGCCGTAATCCCCTGACCATTAGGAGGGATCTCGTGCACGTCGACGCCTTGGAATCTCGTGCTGATGGGCGTCACGAACGTGGATTGGTGCGTTTGAAGGTCCTCCAACGTCATCACGCCCCCTTTCTCCCTCACCATGTCCACGATGGCTTGAGCGATGCGTCCATCCGCATAGAAGGCTTTCTTGCCACTCTTTACCACTTCTTCGAAACATTTCGCCAGATTTTCGTTCTTGAAAATCTCCCCAGCTTTCGGCGCTTGCCCCTCAGCATTCAGCAGCTCAGCAGCGTTTGGACCACGCAGCAATTGACTCTTGCCACGCTCCCAACTCGCCGCAGTCAGCGGACTTACAGGAAACCCTTCACGGGCCAATTCAATGGCAGGACCCAGAATTTCCGCCATGGTCAGAGAACCCCAGGCTTCCACCGCATCGACCCAGCCTGCAACTGTCCCGGGGACTGTGACAGCGTGGCCGTGGCCACCGGGGATCACTGTAACGTCCTCCCCCAGATCTTTGATCGCCTGCTCCGCTGTGAGAGCTGCGGGACTGCGACCGCTTCCGTTGAGTCCTCGAACTTGCTTGGACTTTGCGTCATAGAAGAGCAGGAAACAGTCGCCTCCTACGCCAGTGGAACAAGGCTCCGTGACGTTCAGAGCCGCAGCGATGGCAATGGCGGCGTCCACGGCGTTGCCGCCTTGCTTTAAGATGCGCAGCCCGGCCTCAGACGCCAGAGGCTGCGAGCACGACACCATGCCATGACGTCCGTAAACGGGGGAGCGAGTTCCAATAGATACCATCGCAATAAAATGTCAACTTGACACGTACAGTACTTCAAGATGAGTGTATCTTTTTGATTGGCATGACAGATGTGGCCCACATCATGTAAGACAGCAGTACTGTACATGCGGCCATAAGTGCCGCCAGATTGATGGCACTAGGCTCGCAGTAGATTTCCGGGAAGGTAGAGAAGAATTTGGCTGATGCCTCCGTGCTGCTCACTTTTGATTTCTGCAGCTCGGCATTAAGCGGCTTCAGTAACTTGTGAAAGTGGGCGACAATGCCTTACTCCCACGTTGCTAGGCTGGTAAGACTTAAAGTGGGGTAGTGTCGTGATCTCGATTGTTACCTTCGATATTTTCTTTAAGGCCCAGGAGGCACCAGGTCATCCAACTTCGACGAAGCGGAGTGCACAAGTGTTACTGCCAAGCTGCCTCACTTATTAATACGAAACTGCACAACGCCTTGTTGTAAGTTTCCAGTATTTTATTTGGCTGCCTAGTTTGTAGCTTATGCATGTCATTAAGACCGTCAACGGTGGATGTGGTGCAACTGGCTCGACTTCACAAGCTCCACGAGCTCTTGAAGCTCGATCACCCCAGTATTAAGCGCGTTATGCTGGGAGCTGATCCCAGATTCACTTGAAGATTCCAATGGGTACGAGCGTATTCGTGAGTACCTTGTCAAAGGCCGCGAAAACCAACCACGCGCTGGGGTGGCCTTGGAAATGGAATCTCAGGAGTACAAGGTGTTCATCCTGCCCCCCGGTCAAGAAGCCCAGCGGATATCCGCTGGGCTACTGCGGGGACATGATGCTGGCGGTGATCCGTTCCAGCTGGTGAACGAAGAAACGACGTATGCAACACCATTTTATTTTATGGAGATGAATCGAGTTCATATCACACAACCCAACTTCGCTACCCCTTTTAAATTAAAAGGGGGGTATGGTTGGGCTAAGAAGGTAACAAACTCTTTTTCAAAAGGGGCGGTTGCTGAAAGAACTTGTTGCCGGTACCTAAAAAGACCGTTAGTACAGTAGTAAGGGGTTAAGATAGATTTTTTCGATTAACTTACTACAACGGACTTATCTTGTACTTGTACTTACTAAGGGCCGTTCTTAGCCGATTTCTTGCAAGTGGATGAGAGTTAAGGTGGATGGTACCTTTTGTGCTTGATTCGGCTAAGAACAAACTTAAAACTAGTGGATGGCCTTAGTGGCTAAGGTTGAAGGAGGGGTGGTTGACATCTAATATTAGCCTATAGCTGCGATGTATCACTTTGATCGCTTTGCATTTGTTCTCTTCCACTATCGCAACGAAATGCGCACACCCAGCGAGATCATAGCGATCACTCGTCGTCTTCGCGATCGAGCCAACGTCCAAACGATACTGCTGCTGTTCGTTCTATTGCAAGCACGAACACGGAACTCGCGCTACTCGCGTCATCGCATCGATGTTGATCTCGAAATTGAGATGCTGTTGAATGAAAACATGTTCGAGCAAACCTTTCGAATGACTGCCGACAGTTTTTCGTACCTGTTGGGGCTCTTAACACCAAATATTGAGGTTAATAGACAGCAATCTGCCAACTCGAGCGGGGAAGAACCAATATCGCCTCCACTTATGCTCATGACTACACTGCGTTATTTAGCTGGTGGTTCGTATCTTGATATTCGCCGTACTGTATGAATTAGTGGATCTTCTTACTACCGCGTCATTAACGAGACAATGTTTGCGATTCTCGGTCTACGAGAATTGAAAATCGTATTTCCTGATTCTGAATCGGACAGAGAGGTTGTGATGAACGACTTTAAGGCTATCAGCTCCAGTGGAATAATAAGCGGTTGTGTCGGCTGCGTAGACGGATGGCTATGTGTTATTAAGGCGCCTTCAGCTGAAGACGCTGGAGACGTAGGAACTGGACGCTATTATAGTGGACACTATGCATGTCCTGGTATCAATGTGCAGGCCGTGTGCGATGCGCATTGTCGCTTCATATCTGTGGATGCCAGCTATCCAGGAAGTACAAATGATGCACGTGCTTTTCGTGGGACTGGTGTGGCGAGAAGTCTCAAATCATTTCCTACAGGAATGTATATCATCGGCGACAATGCGTATCCTGTGAGTGAGCATTTGATCACGCCATTTACACGCAATCAAATTGTTGACGAGTACCACGACTCATTCAATTTCCATGCTAGTCAAATACGAATCAGAATTGAAATGGCTTTTGGTCTTTTGACTACAAAATGGCGGGTATTTCGATCTCCTATCTCACGGAACCTTTTAAATGCTACCACTACAATTTACACAGCTATGGTGCTGCATAACTACGTGATTAACAGACGTATAATATCTGATGCCGACTATTGTTTATTTGACGAGTCGGTTCAACCCATTCGCGTCTCGCAAAGAGTGCAAAGATTAAATGACGTTGCCAATCTCATGGGTTACATGTCAAGTGATCTTGCTGTTGAAGAGGGTAACAGCTACATGAGAGACTATATTGTTCAGCACCTTCGCGCTAATAACACTGTTCGGCCTCAGTACAACATTTCACGCAATCGGAGTGTAAACAACTAAATAGAAATACTGATCTTGACACACTTTATTTGTTATTTTCTTATAAGAGCCTTCTTCTTTGCACGAACCTGTTCAATGTCTTCGTTTACCTCCATTAGGTCGTCATGAGTATATATTCCATCTGGAGCACGAAGAATCCGCTCTCTAAGCTCCATGAGCGAATTCAAAGAGCTCATCAGCTGTGCCAAGCGACAGTCTAGCTCAAGCGCCTGAGCCGAGGCGTTATTGGCTTGCATTGTCGTAAGAATATCGCTCAAATTGATCTCTTTCACTTTTGACTTCCCTTTCTTCGAGCGAGTACGTTGTTTTTTTGATTGACGAGATCCTCCAACCTCGTCGTCGTCGCTGTCACTACATCCCTCCATTGTATGTAAACGAGCACGTTTTGGCAGTTTCCCTTCTACGGACTCCAACAAACCAGGTTTTTCACGCATCCACTCACGCATGTACAGGACGTCGATTTTTCCGGAGCAGAAAGAAAAGAAATCATTGTCGTGCACGCCTGAAATTTGAGAGTTCGCCACAGCAGTAGCATAACGACCAGTAATATCCTTCCACATATTTCGTAATTTTGCAGCTTCGTGAGGAACGGTGAACTCAGGATTGCATTTTTCGAATACTGCCAGAGGTGAAACAAGCTTGCTGAATTCTGGACGGGAACTCAAGTACGCTGAGTGAAAATCCGTCCAAAATGTGCTTTTTTCTTGAGTCATGTTTGTATCCAACTCGGCCCTGGTTGCTCTAGCGTCAATTTCATGAAGCCGGTGTGCAAATAAATCCGAAAACATGACATTCAAAAGCCGTAGCATGCAGTGGCGAGTACGACGTTTGTTACCCACTACACCGCGTTCAGCCGGACCTTCCTCCACACCTAGACGTTGCATCTCGCTGAACGCGCGCTTCTGTTGCATTAATAACGCAACATATCCTGACTTGTGGTCGTTGGCGTCCGGGCCTTTTTTAACGATACGTAGCTGCCGAAGGTAACACTCTGTGCGAAGTTGTTTAGCTCCAAATGCCATCAGACACGATTCGGCTTCCTCTAGATTCATGGTGCCGTTGTACATGACATCACCAATAGTCGATGCAGTCGCGGGAATGCCGCCGTCAGATGTAGCGGTAGTTGGAGATGCCTTAGGTGAAGGCAAACGAGGAGACATAACGGAGGAGGAGGACATGGCTATAGATTGACAGGGGACCGCTGGTTGCTGATGTGGACTGAGTGCTTCAGGAGACTTGATGGAATGAGCTGTATAAACTCCAGCCA
The DNA here is from genome assembly GCF_000142945.1 of Phytophthora infestans T30-4. Taxonomy (NCBI): domain Eukaryota; phylum Oomycota; class Peronosporomycetes; order Peronosporales; family Peronosporaceae; genus Phytophthora; species Phytophthora infestans. Next base: position 4,004,847 of record NW_003303758.1, on the reverse strand, counting down.
AAGGTGTCGTTCTATCCCGTCAGGTATGTCTCTCCTCCCATCCACCTTCCGTCCACGGCCACCAACCCTAATTTCACACAGTGGACGTGGATCAAACGGACCATACGGCGTCCACTGCCATATGGATCCAAGTGAAATGATTGGGCCATGGAAGCACAATCCACCGTTATTTTTTGGCTAAGAACGGCCCTAAGGCCGTGTTCGGTTTGCAGGGGCAAATCCAGCTTGTTCGAAAATAAGCTAGAGCTGTAGAACAGTCGTTTTGTTAAGTAAAATAAAGATAAAATAAGTGATCGTGTTCCATCAGAAAAAGGCTGGATTTGAAGGCGCAAAGCAGGACGATTCAAAATTCAACCCAGAGCTAAATTTTGAAACCAGTCGTTTGGAGCTATCCTGCTGGATGTCATTTTTTGTGTTTCTTAGCGGAATAAAGCTGGTTGAGACATTCCAGCTCTTTAATACCAATTACAGCTGGTTTTAGCTTAAATTGAACACGGCCTAAGAGTTTTGGAATCGGCTCGCTCCTCCTACATTTTAACGAGAGAGGAAATATTGTAAGCACGAATATGATTTATATTCGCCCTTCGATAACCAGGCTTTCGCACGGGCACGGTTAACTGAAAAATGCGCTAGTGTGACTTAGCATGCTGGCTACGTATTGTGTTAATTAAAAATATCAATCATTATATTCTTTAGATTTTATTTTCTAAAATCAGTGGCCCACTCAGGATAACTAGATTTGTACCTGCAAACCTGACTGAAATTTAGCAAGGTGGCGAGTCGCTTCATTCTCACATGGATACTTTTTAAACTTAATTGGTCAAAAAGCCTGCCAACCGTGATGACCACTAAGCATCGAGTAACACATGTAGTTGTACTTTCAACGGGTATTGTCGATGAAGCATCCCCGCGGCCGCGAGGACTATGCATTCGACAACAGCCTCCGTCAACGTATGCATCTGAGGCTTGCTACGCTTCCTCGTGGCACCCGCCTATTGTTATACAGGATGAGATCCATTGATCTATTGAAGTGGAGCCGACACCATAGATAGCTGTCGCGAAAGTCAACGGCGAGCAGCCGCTCCGGACCTTGTGGTCTGAACATGGATATGAAGACTTGTGTGGATCACAGAGCGCCTGGGATAGGGAAGGGGAGACAAGCGAGATAAACAAATTAATCTCCCTCTATCTTTTGCACAGTAATTATCGCTGGCGAATCTAAGCGAGATTGCCACGTCCTGAGGACCGCATCTCAGTAAATTTGATCCCAATGACCATACCCAGCACTGGATCAGCACGTGACGATGTGTTGTGCCGCAATATCATTCAGTTTGTATGCAGAGAAATGAAGTAAAATGATAGGTCAATAATGGTGTAGCTCTCTGCTATTGGTTGCGATGGCAGCAACTCGTCCTAGCCATTCAAGAAGAAAGAGGCCGCGTGCCCCATCACTAAGATAGGTGAAGCCGAGGGATGTAATGGAGAGATGGCCGATGCCATCTCACTTCCAAACTGACGGCCTAGATCAACAACTACCTACAGCTGTACGCAACATTTCAAGTACTCCGATGTCCACCGATGCTAAGTCTGGCGGTGGACTCGAGAAGTTTAAGGGCAAGTCGTACACAATGTGGAAAGACAAGCTTTTGACGCACGTCAATCAACTCGACCATCAGTACCAACGCAAGCAGCTGGAAAAGGGCCAGCCTGAAGCGAAGGTGCTCATGGCGGACTTCCTGCGGGGATGTCCGGACAAGCCACCATCACCGACCAATACTATGGATGAGCAAGAGGCGCTCTCTATCAGATGGGACATGATGCACTGGATGAGAGGAAGAGGAGACCTTCAGAACCTCCTCAACCAAGTCCTCCCAGACTTCTTCCTAAACACGTTGCCGGACGTGGTGTCCTCAATGGACCCCAGCGAAGTGATTCGGCTCCTGGAAAAGGATTTCGGTCAGGGTGACGCGGCTGGCCTCATCGACTTGATGAGAGCCTGGGCTAAGTTGACACGCGGCCCATGGCGCGACTTAAGGTCGCTGTTCGCGCAACTGAAGAAGGCTAAGAACGAAATCAATAGAAAGACAAAGAAGCTGTTCGATGAGGAAATGGTGACAGAGTCCTGGGTGTGTGTCGAGGTCCTTTTACAGCTGCCTATCGAGTTCTGGGCCTCTTCGATCTCGCTGAAGAAGGGCGATTTCAATATCGATCAGGACGAGAGCGCACTGCGCAAGATATTTGGAGACAAGTCCAAGAAAGAAGTGGGTCTTATGGATAAGTCCCACCCGATCACCATCAACAACGTGCGGGTGAATGGTGGGCAAAAGCGAAAAATGGGTGGCAATGAGGGTGGCAAGTGCTTCTACTGCCTACAGACGGGACACTTCAAGGCGAATTGCCCGACTATGGCTGCCGACAGGGACCCCAACCGCTCAGGTGGACCCCTCTTCCGCACCGACGTTAACACGGCACCAGGTGCAAAGAAGGCCAAAAAGAGCAGGACGACCGCTATCAACACGATCACAGCGGTTGTGAAGGACGGCAAGACGCACGTCAACAAGGACGGAAAGACGCTGTTGGAGGAGTGCATGGAGGATGAGGCTATGGACGACATTGAGAGTTTAAACCCAGCCCTCCATGAGGATTTTGAGGACATGGGTAGCTCAACCCAGACCCCAAATGAGGCTCTCCAAGATATGGACCAACTCGAAGATGAGGCCGAGCTATAACATCAGACAGAAGCTGGTTTACTGGGAAGCTCCGACCTGGCCAGAATACCGTGTTCACTTACGGTAATGGAACTGTTTCACACAGCTCTCTTAAAGGATCAATAAAACTTAGCGTTTTGACTCCAAAAGGAAGATTAAGTGATATATCATTGACAGATATTTCGTTTGACCGACAGTGTGATAGCAACTTACTCAGTTCATATTACCTTGCTCGGCACGGTTATAGACACCTACAGTCTAAATCAGGTGATTTTCTGTTCTTTTTAGGAAAGAAATTTAAATTGCTGTTTGCAGCTGTGGCAATAGGCGAAGTCTACTACTTACCGAGCGCGAAACCAGCTAGAAAGAGTGTTTTTAATGCTCAACTAAGCAAAGTTGGAGACATACTAAAGGAATGCCATCTGAGATTAGGCCATGTGAGCAAAGAACGCCTAATTAGAAGCATGAGCAATCAGAAACTAAAGGGGTTACCTAACCTCTCTTACTCAGAACTCAAGAAAGTTTCATTATTTTGTAGTACATGCGCCTCAATGAAGGATCGCAGAATGTCCTACAGGAATTTGATAGGAAACAAATCAACAGAGCCATTGCACACTCTGCACATGGACTCTACTGGAAGGTTGAGGGTTAATGGACTGTATGGTTCCTTCGGTTATCGGTGTGCCCTTGCAGTGGTAGATGATGCCACTGCCTATAAGTGGTATTTTGCAGTAAAATCCTTGAAAGAGGTTCGAGGCAAAATCCGGACCCTCTTAAAACAGTTGGAAGTACAGTTTCCCTTATTTAAGGTTCGCAGAATTAGGACAGACGGTGGGACTGAGTTCCTAAATAGTGAGGTTTCTAAACTGTGTTCTAAACTCGGTCTAGATTTCCAAAGCTCTAACGTCGAATCCCAAAAAGAAAATGGGAGTGCTGAAAGAGCACATCAAACCATGATGGCTGGTGTGCGCTGTGCACTTCGAGGGGCTAATATGCCAGCAAAGTGGTGGCCCGAAGCTCTACTCTATATTGTCGATATTACAAACCGACTACCTATGGCGAGGCTCGGGATGAAAACCCCGTATGAGCTGTTACATCGGAAACAACCCAGTGGTTTAGCATTTAGGATCTGGGGCTCAAAGTGTTTCGCACATGTTCCTAAATCAAAAAGGAAGGACCCAAAGCTGGGTGATAGGGCAATTGAGTGCAAGCTTTTGGGACTTTCACCAAAATACAAAGGGTACCGTCTTCTTGATGTGAAGGCGAACAAGTATCTTATAGCGAGAGATGTGAAGTTTAGTTTGACTGGTACAGAGGCTATGATCAGACGCTCGTTTCCCAATGAGGACTCCAGCATTGATCACGAAGAGGTACATGCTATCGGTCAGCTAGGCAAACAACCAAGAGGCACAGTTGCAGGTGAAGTGCCGGCTGACGAAAGCTCAGAACCGGTCACTGACCCACCGACATTCCGACTAGTGGGAGATAAGCGACAGGCTACCAGTGACGTCCGTCGATCAAAACGGCAGCGAACACGCAACGTAAGGCTTAGTGACTACGTGACCCAGCTAAATCTTGTAGCGTCAGATAAGCCGGACAGAATCCCTGTTCCGAAATCGATTAAGGAAGCGCGACTAAGTCCTTACGCTAAACAGTGGGAGTCTGCAATCAAAGCAGAATATGATGCCCTTTTGAGTAATAATACATGGGAACTTGTACCATTACCTAATGGACGCAGAGCCCTTGGGTGCCACTGGCTGTTTGATGTCAAGTACCATGCAGATGGGTCTGTTGACCGCTTTAAGGCTAGGCTGGTTGTTCAGGGTAACACACAGCTATATGGCATCGACTACAAGGAGGTATTCGCTCCCGTGGCCCGCTATGAGTCTTTGCGGGTGCTGTTGGCATTGGCCACAATTCTAGGACTGGAGCTACACCAAATGGATGTATCTACAGCCTTTCTAAATGGTATCCTACATGAAAGTATCTATATGAGGTAGCCATTGGGATTTCGTCATGGCACTGGGCACCTTGTATGTAGGTTGAAGAAAAGCCTGTATGGGTTAAAACAGGCACCCAGAATCTGGTATGCCGTTCTAAATGAGTTTCTTACCAGCTTAGGATTTTTTAGATGCAAGAAAGAACATTGCTTGTATCTAAAACGGTGGGATATCAAAGGGATTGAACACATTCTGATCATATGCGTCTATGTTGACGACCTGACAATTGCGGGCTCACATCTGAGCTCGATCAGCGATCTGAAGGCTAAACTGTCTGCAAAGTTTACAATGAAAGACTTGGGCGAGTTGCATTACCTGCTAAAAATGGAGATCAAAAGAGATTCACAAAAGAAAACACTCAGAATCTCACAGCAGAAGTACATCAACGATCTTCTGGTAAAGTATCAAATGCGAGACTGTAGTACAGAACCCACACCACAAGCGAAAAGTGTTATATTAGAAAAGGAAAAGGATATGAACCCAGAACAGATAGCGGCCCAACCATTCGATTACAGAGGTTTAGTGGGTTCACTGATGTATCTTGTCCGAGGTACTAGACCTGATATTGCTAATGCTGTAAGAGAGCTTAGTAAATATCTATCTTGCTATAATAAGACCCATTGGAGGGCGGCTCAGCGAGTACTAAAGTACTTGAAAGGAACGTCGAAGTATGGCATTGAGTACAATGGAAATAGTACCACTAAGTTAGAGCTATACACAGACGCGAGCTTCGCGAATGCATCTGAAGGAAGGAAGTCAATCACAGGATATGTATCAATACTTGCTGGTGCATGCATCTCTTGGAAAAGTATTAAGCAAGATTGTATTAGTATTCATACAGCAGAATCTGAAATAGTAGCCGCCAGTGAAGGTGTTCGAGAGGCGATGTGGTTGAGGCTACTATTGAAAGAATTAGGCTACGGTCAAGTACTACCCACCCAATGCTGGTGTGATAATACTGCCGCAATAAGTATCATTAAGGATCCTTGCAGTCACTCATCTACCAAGCACATTGATATCAGGCATCTGTATGCCCGTGACAAACATGAGGACAAAAGTATCATTGTGAATTACTGTAGCACCAACGACATGGTGGCTGATGCCCTTACGAAGCCATTAAGCCAAACACAGTTTGAAAAACTCAGATCTATGATGGGGATAAAAGAGTTGGGTTAGTCATCAGCCTCAAATTTAGTTTTACGCCTCAAATAAGGTTAGGTCCCTCAAATAAAAGATTGACGGTCATTTGGTGTAAACACAAGTTCTTGTCAATTGAAGGGAATTATTAAGAAGTTTAGGAAAAGGATTACAGTAAAGGAAGGCCTTAAGGAAAGGGTTCTGGTTACAGACTAGTTTTAAAGTTAAAACCTTAAATTTAATGGTCACCTAGCCCTAAGTTTGGAAATTGAACAGGTCCAGGCTATTAGCCACTTGCTCTTGAGTACATTTTACTCAAACTTTCGGTTAATTTCACTCCTGACTCTCTCAATTCCCGCCGCTGAAAGGCACAACTGGTCTAAGACTAGACACCCACGAGTAGCCGAATGATCGGACTTTCTACTTGCAGAGCTCACATCATGGGCGCTTGGCTGACCGTTTGAGGTGCCAAAAGGCCGGGACCTGAATGGCCGCTGTGGCTTAGGCCGGTCTGCTGTCGCCGAAGAAGGATACAAGCAGCTTGTGGATGCCCCCCCCGAAGGGCTTTCGTCGGGACCCGCACCTGTGCAGTTCGGAAGAAAAAGAGAGAGTGAAGAGCTCAGTCCAATATCGGCAACAAACAATACAAAGAGTAAGTCTCTTTAGAATATAAGATAAAGTATTGGATCAGATTTTGGGTTCTGCGACAAGGCAAATCTGGGACCAAGGTGGTAACAAACCATCCCTCGAGAAGGATCTTAAGTGACAATGAGAAGACGTTAAGTGACGAAGAAATGATGGAGAACGTGAGCATCTTTAGTGGGAGTGCTGTGCCGCAATATCATTCAGTTTGTATGCAGAGAAATGAAGTAAAATGATAGGTCAATAATGGTGTAGCTCTCTGCTATTGGTTGCGATGGCAGCAACTCGTCCTAGCCATTCAAGAAGAAAGAGGCCGCGTGCCCCATCACTAAGATAGGTGAAGCCGAGGGATGTAATGGAGAGATGGCCGATGCCATCTCACTTCCAAAGCTGACGGCCTAGATCAACAACTACCTACAGCTGTACGCAACACGATGCACAGCGACGAAATCTGCACCAGCAACCAGTCACAAATTGGTTAGTTTAGCTGTCCATGCCGAAGAATAAAGCACCGCCGGAGCCCCCAAATAGGGCGCTGGAATCACGACGTTTTGATTGTCAGATGTGCGACAATATGTCCAAAATGTTGGCACTTTTTGTACTGAGAACGCACTTGAAGGGGAAGACGCAGGCGAGGGGAGGTGGCTGCTCTCCCTGAAGTTGTTGCCTCATAGGTACTAAACAAAACCAAAAGTAAGGAGGGCTTTCTTGTCCGGACTTGGGGTGTCCAGGGAAGCTCTCCATCTACCAACCGTATAGTCTATCATCCTACACACCAACTATTCCTGAGAATCTGTGTTTTGTGCTATCGCAAGCGTTCACCCGCAGCTTGGTCGCACTGACAATTCAACACTCCTCCGCAGTGCGAATCGTAATGCTACATTGTACTGCCTTACTGCGCTACAGCACCACCCATAGCCAAGCTCCCCCGATCCTTGGATCTCGTCAAACCACCTCCAAGTCTGTCGGATCTGTTCCAAGCACGACTTCCTAGGTTCTTGACGGCTGCACCTTGTACAGACTTCTTCAAATCGCATTAGCACCTTCCAGCCCAGTTGTTCATGTAGCATATCCGCTTCGACTGTATGATACACACTGGCACTAGGCATTATCTCATCGACTTCACGTTCATCTCTTCCCGTAGACATTCAACTGTTCTTTTGGCAGTCCCTTTGTCAGTGTGTCTGCGACGTTTTCTTTTGACACCACATACTGCAGAGTTACTTGTTCGAGCTGCACATGCTCTCGGATGAAGTGATACCGCACATCGATGTGCTTCATTCTGGAGTGATGAGACGGGTTCTCTGCAATGGCAATACAGGGCTTGGTTGTCTTCATGTGTCACTATCGCAGTCTGCTCATACCCAACCCTTTAGTAGCTGCCGTAGAACAATACTTCTCGAGTGCAATGAGTCAAGGCCACATACTCTGCCTCTGCTGTTGATTGCACCACAATGCGCTGCTTACGAGAGCTCCAGGTAAATGTGCAATTACCAATCATGGTCACATATCCCGAGACAGATCGGCGATCATCCTCACAAGCAGTATAGTCCGAGTCAGTAAATGCTCTCAAGACTACGGAGTCGCCACTGAACTCGAGGCCATGTTCCCTTGTGGCTTTCAGGTACCGAATACATCGTTTTACTGCTTCCCAATGAGACTCTCCGTAGTTTGCCAAGAATCGACTCACATCTTGGAGTGCGAACGTTATATCCGGCCGACTGCCGATCATCTGGTACATCAAGCTCCCTACCGCCTGTCGAAATGGCTTTTTCAACACTTTCGCTGTCGCCTCCTCAGTTGTTGGAACTTGGAGCTTTGTCAGCGTCTTGCCTGCTGCTGTTGGTGTGGCAACACCAGCCCCGTGCTCCATATTAAACTTCTTGAGGATGGCGTCCACATTGTTTTGCTGGTTTATCCAGAGCTTTCGCGCTTCACGGTCACGTGTCACTTTAAGGTCGAGGATGAAGCTCACTTCACCGAGGTCCTTGGCCTTGAACTCTTCTTTGATTGTCTCTTTCATCTTTGCCATCGTGCTGGTGGTCTTGCACAGCAGCAATAAGTCGTCAACATAAATTGCAATAATCTCTAACTCGCATCTGCTTCTTCGAATGTAGATGCATGACTCACACGTCAACGTTTCAAAGCCAGATCTCGCAAGAAACGATGTGAGTGCCTTATGCCAGGCACGAGGAGCCTGTTTCAGCCCGTATAGGCTCTTGTGAAGCTTGCACACCCAATCTTCTTTTCCATCGACCTCCATTCCTTGTGGCTGCTTCATATATACTTCTTCATCCAGGTTTCCGTTTAGGAACGCAGTCTCGATGTCCGTCGGGTGGCATTCGAGATTCTCAATGCATGCAATTGCAAGCCATACTCGGAGTGACTCGAGACGAACTACGGGAGCAAAAATCTCATCGAAGTCAATGTACTTGACCTGTTGACACCCGATTACAACCAAACGAGCTTTGTGTCTCTCGATACTGCCATCACTGCTGTACTTGACCTTGAACAGCCATCTGCAGGAGAGCTCGTTTTCTTGGAGGAAGAGGCATCAGTGTCCAAGTCTTATTCGATTTCAGCGAAGCCATTTCTTTGTGGATCGCCTCTTTCCGCTCACGTGCATCCGGCCTTGCTACAGCGTCACGGTACGCCTTCGGTTCCGATGCAATACCACAAGCCACAAAATCTCCGACTGTCGTTTTTGCTGCACCATTCTCTAGAGCAACCAAAGCAGCTGCTTCTTGCTGCTTCCAAACAGCATGTAGCAACAGAATTTTGGCAGCAGGTCTCTTGGTAAGCACTTGTGGTGAGATTCCAGACACTATAGCACACGCCTCGCGGTCGTAGTCCCGAAGAACCGGACCCACTTGAACTAGATTCACCTCGGATATGTCGAACGAGCTGACGAAGTCTTCCGGCAAAGCTATATCACGTGACGAAGGCTTGTCTTCCGTCGGTTTCTGACTGTAGAATAGGAGATCTGCTTCGCTGATCGCCGATCTGGTATAGTAGTTGAAGTCAACTGCACAGTGGGCACTTAACAAACGAAATTCTTGGCGCCGCAATTCCTCTGCTGCAGGAGAAAAAGTTTCATCGAACGAAACGTGGCATGATACCAGTATTTTGCCGCTTGAGCAATCCAACACTTTCCAAGCCTTTTGTTGAGGGGCATAACCAACAGATATCCCTCGTACCGAGCGACAGTCGAGTTTTTGACGCTTGTTGGAACGTCCACTCGCTTTGGTCGATGTCGTCACTGTCTTAGTTGGCAAGTACACATACGCCAGCGATCCAAATACCCGTAGATGCGAGAGATCAGGAGGAAAGCCATACCAGGCCTCAAAGGGTGTTCGCCGTGTGCTTGCATTCATGGTACGATTCTGGAGGTAGACGACTGACAACAAAGCCTTCGCCCACAACTTTTTTGGCGCATTGCTGTCTATGAGCATTGTGCGCACCTTGTTGAAGAGAATACGAAAACGAACCTGTGCCATTCCGTTATTCTCCGGCGTGTAAAACGATGTTGTGTGCTGCGAGATTCCATTTAACTCGCAAAAATTCTTCAATAGGTCCGACAAGTATTCACCACCATTGTCACTGACGATCTTCCAAACGGATCGATTGTGGTGGGTCTCCACAGCAGCTTTGTGCCGTACCAAGCAGTCAAAGCATTCACTACGGTGCTCCAGCAGGTAAACATGGCAATATCGCGTAAATACATCAACGAAAAGAAGAACGTAACGCTTTCCAGTCAACGACGAGACCTCGATCGGACCACAAATATCGCTGTAGACGACATCGTTGCATTCCAGAACACCAAGTCGCGGAGCCGAAGGAAACGAGCGTCGCTTCTTGCTTCCTAGCTGGCACGCGTCACAGAGACCAGCATCTTCCGATGTTGATGGAACAACGTTCATGCCCGTGATCATTTTCTTGGCCAGCATTTTGGCAAGAACGGACTTGGAAGCATGGCCAAAGCGTCGGTGAGCTAAATCGATCGTGAGTCTAGGAAAAACATAGAGTGCAACCTGCTCCTTGTTCATCGCCTTAAGGACGCACACGCCATTTTCGCTCTCACTGGTCAACGTCTTGCTGCCTAACTGTAGGATCACCTTTCCTGGAGTAGTGTGGGAGTCAAAAGCAACCCCCTTCAGCGCCAGCTGAGTCACTGAGATCAAGTTCTTTCGCAGTCCGGGGAGGAAAAGAACATTGGTCAGCTCCAGCTCCTGGAGCTTATTCTCCGAGTCCTTCACGTGGATTGTTACCGTTCCAAGGCCTTGTATTGGGGTAGTCGCATTGTTCGCCACTGTCACTGTCCCTCCACACAGTCTTAGGTTGTCGAACATGCTGCGAGTGAAGAAAATATGCTGTGAGCATTCACTGTCAGTTATCCACGTGTCATCATGACTTGGGGTTTGGCTCAGCGCAGTTGCAGCTTCTGCACGTTCGGGCTCTGCCACCAACTGCACCGATGCTGACCCCGACACATTTGTCTCGGTCGTCTCAAGCTGTCCATGGAAGTAAGCGCCCGATACATTCCATGCATACAGACGAAGCCAGTCACCAACTTCTTCGTCACTAGACGTTGTAGACATCGTATCCGCAGAGGACGCCGCTAAGTCCAGCAGCTCCGAGACGGTATCGGAGTCCGAGATGTTAGCCTTAGGCTTCGGACAGATCTCTTGGACTGGTAACCAGTACCGCGAGCCCCCACACTTTCGCAGCCGCAGCAGCAGAAGCATGGTGATCGTCGTGCTCCGTCTTATCAACCACGCGTACAGCGGCATCAGCACTCACGCTACCGTCTTGTTCACTCCGATGGCGTTTCCGCATTGGGCAGTCTCGCTTGCAATGCCCTTCTTGGTGACAGTAGTGACATTCTCCCCCTTTGGAATGACGCCCGTGTTTCTTGTCTCCGTCTTGGCCGCCTGGACCTCCGCTTTTACGTCCAGACCGTCCAAATCCTTTAAGACGACTAGTGTTCTGTTTCTGGGACTCCTGTTGCAGTATCGCAATGCTGAGGTCTCAATCATTTGACTCCCAGTCGCAACCCGCCGAGCAGCTTCTGCCATCACATTGGTTTCCAGCGAGCTCCAAGATATCAGTGACTCTTGGATGTAGTACATGCTCTTAAATGCGTCCCATGAACTTGGCAGACTGCTGAGTAGTTGACAAACTTTCTCCGTGTCATTAACGGGTTTGCCTTGGTTGGTCAGCCTTTCGGCTAGTGTCTCCAGCTCGTTGATGTGTGGCAGTATGTCTTTGCCATCCTTGTACTTCAAGGTCACAAACTGCTCACGAAGAGCACACAAACTTCCCCAGTTTCTCGGTTCGTACGTCTTCTCCAGCAGCTCAAATATCTCGTACGCGCAGGTCTTGTTGCTCACCGCAATCACCATTTCATCCGACAGCGTTGTCATGAGAAACGCGGTCGCTTCATGCTCCCGGCTCCAAAACGAGTCGACGGCGTTAGGACAGGCATCCCGACGCGGAGGGAGCTCCGTGCGCGTCACTATGTCCCAGAGACGCTTGGATTGAAGCAGTGTCTTGATGCGAGCCTTCCAGGGGGCATAGCGCTTCCCATTGAAGTTCATATCCGAGTTCCACTTTGTTGCGTAGTTCAGCGTCGGGGGTCTTGGGCTCATAACCTTTTGTACTGAGAAGGCACTTGAAGTGAAAGACGCAGGCGAGGGGAGGTGACTGCTCTCCCTGAAGTTGTTGCCTCTTAGGTACTTAGCAAAACCAAAAGTAAGAGGAGCTTTCTTGTCCGGACTTGGGGTGTCCAGGGAAGCTCTCCATCTACCAGCCATATAGTCTATCATCCTGCACACCAACTATCCCTGAGAATCTGTGTTCTGTGCTATCGCAAGCGTTCACCCGCAGCTCAATCCCACTCCAAATTCAACAGCACTGATGGAGCGATTGACAGAGCGCCTGACGTGACTGGAAGAGTCGCAGGCCAAGGTGAAGGAAATAGGATGGAGGCCGAAGCGAGTTGGGCGAGCCACGTAGACCACCCTATGACAAAACCAATAAGCTTCAGTCCGTTTGCGTTCGGTCTCGGCTGAGGCGCATGCATGCATCTGAACTCGCTGGCGGGCTCTCCGAGCGCGCCACCGGCGTCAACACCGCGGGGCTCAGCACCAGATCTGCTGTACTTTGAACAGCAGCAACCCGGCTATGGAATGTCGATGCCTGAGCTCCAACGCTCGTACATGGCAGCGCAAGCCGCGCAAGAATCCGTGCCACTGGCTTCACAGCACCGAGGTGCACAGCCTCAGCCTTGCACCGGGCGGTTCCCAGACCAGGTCCAAAATTGTAGTGACGTCGGTTATCCGGACGCGCGACAGAAGAAGTAGGTCATGCGGCCATTCCACGGAAAGAGGCTTTATCTGCTGGGTCCGGATCTGGATGTTGTGAGTGGTCAAATAAACATCGCTCAGTCGATCTGTGGTTCTGTCTGGCCTGAGGATGCCAGGGTAGATGTGTCTAGCCACGGTGATACCGAGAGATACTACAAAAATTATGTTAGGGCCCGATGGGACAGTTGCCCTCACTGCAGTACGTGATAAAGAACATATTGGAACCGTTCAAGACCAGCTTCATGCGATGAGCCTGCCCAACGATGGGAAGCAGATGTGACTCGATCCCTATATATATCTCGTAGCTATGTTTGAAGCGTCAGGAGGAGGCGCGGACTACCTGGTGCTGAGCAACACCGTTCAAAACGCACCCGCGTACCTGCACACAGTGTTGATGGCAAAACAAAGCAGATCTGACCCTGCCCGTACGAGAAGTGTCGGTTGTGCCCGGCGGTGTTCGAATCTTAAATAGTGGATCCAGCCAAGACTTGGTCGGACACAGTCATGGCTCGACGAGGCCAGGTGTCGCGACGACGCGTGTGTACAACGGAATGGAGAAAAGCTGAACGTGACGGAAAAGAGGTCACTGACACTGCTAGTGATGGTGTGCAGTAAGGAGAGCTTCACGGAGCTCACGAACGTGTTCGTTGCACCCGAAGTAGCGCCCAATCTGATCTCAACGAAGGATGGACGAAAAACGATACACGCTAAACATACCAAGACGCGACGTGTCGTTGCCGCTACGTTGCGCTGAGGCGTAGCGCACTGATTGGGCGTGGAGTGATTGAGGGGAGACGCGAGACATCATCGTGACCGTCCTGAACCAGAAGAAAACGTAATCAAAGACACAGCGAGTGTGGCGCAAAAGTGAGATCTGGTCGAATTCCACAAACGCCTGCATAACTTAAGCTTAGACACGGTAGAGAGACTGGCCTAAGACCCAAATGCAGGACTTGAGCTGACGGACTATCGGCGCGTTAGCTGCCTCACCTGTGCACAGAAAAAGTAGAAAAGCGTCCGGTGGTCGCACGACGACACGGGCGCGCGCACACGCACCGATCGACAATATGAGCAGCGTCATTTTTTATGACCTGAAGGGTTCAATGACGCCAAGCGGCCGTCTCGGGCAACACCTATATGATACATGTTGTGGATCACAGAAATAAATAGTGTATGGTCCTAGCCAATACCAAGGACACAAATGCGAAACCATTCGGCCATTTCCAAGTCTATTTCGAAATGATATGCTACACGCATTGCGCACCGATTCGGGCGGCGAGTATGATAATGTGGGCCGCTTCTGCAAGCGCACGGGTGTGGCGCGTCAGGAGAGCGAGGTTCGCAATCAAGCAAACAGCGGCAAGGCCGAAAGGATACATAGACGACCTTGAATATGGTAAGATAGATGATATTAGTTTGCAGCCTTTCCCTCCGTTTGTGAAGATACGCAGTGCAACATGCGTCCTACATATCTAACTAGTTGCCGACGAGCTCGAGCCCGCGTCGCGCATCACTTCTGGGGGTACTGACGAGAGAAACACTGCCTTTTAGAGAGATCGTGGTCTTTGGATCACTGTGCACCGTCTATCGCGGCCCTCAGAACCGCAACTTTCGCGCAAAGCCCAACAGAGCATGATAGTCGGCATTAAAGAAGAGACCAAGGTATATACGGTGTATCTGCCCAAGAGTAAGAAAGTAATTGCGACACAACATGTTGAGAGCATAGATACCCTCTTTCGCCAAGGCTCATGGGTATGAGCAGGTGCGGTGTTTGTACGGGGTCGAGTATCCGGACGGTGCTGAGGAGGAGACTGCGGACGACGTGACGAAATCCGAGGAGGCGAACGATATCAAAGAGACGCGAGTCACGAGTGACCACGCGAAGGGTGCTAAGAAGCGCAACAACAATTCCAAGAGAAAAGAAACCATGGACGGGTGGCGAGGTCTGTCGGCCGTCACGACGCGGTGGGGACGGAGGTGCTCGTTCATCAAGAGGAGAACGAGCAGGACGTCATGAGCAACGTCGGTCTGGACCCGACGAACTACGAGCAGATTTTGCGTAGCTGTCATAAAGACGGATAGATCAAGGTGATGTGTGAGGATATTGCGGCTTTGGAGGGTAGCAGCGTATGGCAAGTGGTGCGAAGGCCCTAGAAAGTACATGTGCTACGTACCAAGCGGGTCCATAAGACCAAGCGCGATGCAGGGGTTTTAATTGAGATACTGAAAGCACCCTTGGCTACGTGCGGAAAAAGATGAATTTGGGATCAGCTATATCATCACATTCTCCGCTGTAATAAAGATGACGAGCTTGGAAGTGATTGTCATACAGTCTCGAAAACGGTGAGTACCAGCAAAGCACGAACATGGGCTCAGCTCACCGGGTCTAAACAACATGGTGAGGACGCGTTCTTTGGTGCGTTAATCTCTCTGTATGTCAAGGAGCTTCATAAGCTCCTCGGGATGAGAGCGCACGCTGATGTCAATGGTTATGAGCTAGGTCAGGATCTCACAATATTGAGCATGCCGAAGGCGTTTGATATGGAGCTTTGATCACACTGTCCGGATTTCGTTGGATTACGGTGCCCGAGGCAAGCTGCGGTCTGTTGCTGGAACGGGTGAGACGGTTACGGTCTCTAAGTGCCAGAAGCTGTCTCCTGCGGATTGCCAGGTGCGCGTGGTCAGACATTGTATTCGTCATGCACAAGGTCTTGACGGATGCATTGTTTGACCGTGGCGGACTGGAGACTCGCGAAGTGTATCATGATGTACCTCGCTGGTAATAAGCGTCTACGTCTTCGGATGCTAGGTGATGAGAAAGCTGGCGAGGAGCTGGAGGTGATCGGTCTCAGAGACGCGGACTTTGCCGACGATAAGCCGACAGGAACTCTGCGACTTGTGGGTTTGTTACTACCGACGGGATGGCAGTGGCGTGGCTCTGCATAAAGCAAGTGGGGTCTCGCTGCCCGCCATGAAGGCCGAATACACGAAAGCGTCCGTGACCGGATTTGCTTGGAATACGTAAATTGCTGCGAGCACTGAAGGCTGCACGCGTGCAGCCGATAGAACCGAGAGCTGACAACCAAGCTGCACTGTAGCAGTTGGAAGATGAGAAGGCACCTAAAATGTTGCTATGCGCATCAAGGTCATGGTGTTTCAAACGACGAACGGAGTGCTGAAGCCATATTATTGTGTGAGAGAGCGGATACCTGCTGACGGGCTCACCGAGGTGCTGGTGGCACTGCGTCTTGGCTTGTTGCAAGGACTTATGGGCCTATAGAGCACTTAGCACTGAGACGTACTGTGTGCCTTGTAGTTACCGTCAGCGTGACGTAGGCTCCAGCATCACGTATACTTAAGGGAAGAGCAAGATAGACGAGGTGGAAGGCAGGGAGTTGCCTGGCAGAATGCCGCGGCGGGAACAACCAAGGTGAGGAGCTTGAGTACTCGCTGGTACGATTGGAAGTGAGAGCAGAGCTGCGCCGCAGCCAACCTTGGTACCCATGATTTATTTAGTGAGCAGTTGCTAACCACTCTTGTTGTCTTATATAGCTGCAGGTGCTGGTGCTGAGGACTTGGGCGGTTGCAACCGCCATGAGAGGCTGCGCCTCTCACCATCGCAGGAGGAATATGGAGTACAATCGCGTACGCGACCGTGTGGCCGCTGCTACACGTCGGTGCCAGCACTGCTCGCTGGCAGTCTGGCACTGGTACACTCTGGTACCTCACACTCCCACTCATTCGAGACGCGCGTCGAGCTGGCTTGACCCGCAGGATCAGCCTAGCAAGTGGCTCGAACGTTTGCACTTGATTTGGTAGCTAGTGTCGATGTTCAGCAGTAGCAGTAGCAGTAGCTAGACTTGATACAGGTAACACCTTCAATTGCTTTCGAAACTTTGTGAATTTTGCGTTCGCCAACGGCTTGGTCATGATGTCAGCCGTATTGTCGTCAGTAGGCACATGAAGAGTCCGTAGTTGCCCGTCCTCCACTAAATGTCGAATCAAATGATATTTGTTCTTGATATGCTTCGTGGCTGAGTGCTTTTCCGGTTTCGCAGTAAGATAGAGGTCCGCTTGGTTATCCCCACGCAGTAGTGGTGTGGCCGCAGACCACCGTAGCTCCTCTAATAGGCCATCCAGCCATAGTATGTCCTTTACCCCTTCATTCATAGCGATGTACTCAGCCTCTGTGCTCGACTGAGCGTTGATCCCTTGCTTCCGGGATCCGTAAGACACGACATTGCCGTCAAGCAACGTGACGTAGCCCGAGATAGACTTGGCATCATCCGGATCGTTAGCGTAATCACTGTCCGTGTACACCGTAACTTCAACGTCCTTGCCCGAAACAACGTCCATGTGAAGTGCATGATCACGTGTCTGCTTCAGATACCGGAGAACCCGCTGGGCTTCACGGTAGTGCTTGTGCTCAAAGCACGACAGGTACTTGCCCAAATGGCGTACCGCATGTGCAATGTCAGGCCGCGAGCCCGACACTAGGTACTGCAGTGACCCGACAATCTCTCGGTACGGTAGTTTCATACCAGGCGCAACGGCTTTCACGTTAGCCTTCGACTCGCTGGTTGACTGTGGAGTCCAGCATCCGTAGGCGTCCTGCATCCCGTAGGCTTTTAGAATCTTGTCGATGTGTGCCCGCTGGCAATACATGATTTTGTTGTGCGCCCTGTCGATAGTAATCTCTATTCCCAGCAGGAGCTTGACTTCACCCATGCTCGTCAAGGTGAATGCATTTTTTAAGCTTATCTGCATCTTTGGTACACAGAGTTGTCGGTCCCCTTCACCAGGAGGCCTCCACGGTACACGCTAGAAATCATCGTCGAGTCTCCGTCGTCGTTGTATATAGCGTAGAGGCCATAGTCACTGTCCAAACGGGTGAGACCCAGCTTCTCAAGTAGTGTATGCAACGTCTTGTTCCATACTGCAGGTGCTTGTTTCAAGCCGTAGAGAGACTTAATAAGTTGGCAGACCATTTGCCCACCGTTTTCTTCGAACCCCACAGGCTGCTCCATGTAAATGAGCTCAGAAAGTAGACCGTACAAGAACGCAGTCTTGACGTCGTACTGTAAGACAAGCCAGCCACGCTTCACAGCATACAGGATGACCGCTCTGATGGTCTCAAACCGAATGACAGGCGCAAATGTCTCCACATAGTCAACTCCATACTCCTGCTTGAAGCCATGGATCACCAGCCGGGCTTTGAACCGCTGGATTCGCCCTTCAGCATCTCTCTTGACCGCAAAGACCCATCGGTTTGTGATAACAGTCTGACTCTTGGTCTTGGTTCGTGCAACAAGCTTCCAAGTTCCATGTGCGCGCAATGATGACAGCTCATCCTCCATCGCTGCTTTCCACTCCGGCCAATACTTACTCGCCTTTGCTTGCTTGTAGGTATTAGGAATTGGAATTCCGTCGTCGTGTTCATCACAGAACCGACCACATAGTCATTGAGACGAGCCGGTAGCTTTCTCACTCTGCGAGGGCTTGAGCTTCGTACCTCCGCTGAAGGTGAGCTCGTACATCGTGGCTGGTACTCGTTGCTGGAGTCCTGCTCACTGCTTGAAGAGACTTGCCGCTTTCGCTTCTTCTTCTTCTTGTTTGTCACAGCCGCTGGCTGCAACTCAGTTCCGGGTGTTGCTGCAACAGCCTCCACTGGCTCCGCATTCTTACCGATTTCCTTTTCAGGAGGCAGGTTGGTTGATTTGGTAGTCGCAGGCACGTCAGGTGCGCTACCTGCTTCGGGAAAATAGTCGAGCTTCAAGTGTAGCTGTGATAGGCACCACCAGGATCACATCCACAAGCTCATAGTCCCCACTGAAATACATGTTCAGTAGTAGCCGACGGATGTAGTCATTCGCAACAGTAAACTTCTCATGAAAATATACGTTCCCACTGCGTCGAGTAGTCACGGCTCCAGTTCGCAGGTCCATCAATTTGTATCCAGTCGTAGTAGTACTATAGCCCAGGAAAATCGAGAGCACAGACCGCGGGTCCAGCTTTGCTCGCGTTGGACGGGTCTCAGGAGGTACGTACGCATGTACCAAGCAACCCCAGGTTCGTAGGTGTCGCAGCACCGGTGCCGTGCCAAACAGCAGTTCATGGGGCGACTTCCCGTTCAATGGAGCTGTCGGAAGGAGGTTCAGTGTGTCTATAATGTGTAGAGTAGCTTCACCCCACAACAGGTTCGGTAGATTGGTTGCATGAAGTACTGCTCGTAGCCTTGGAAGCACTATACCATTGGCCCGTTCCACAATCCCATTCTCTTCCGGAGAGTAAGCATTCGTCGTCTTAAATTCAATGCCCTTGCTCGAACAGAACCGTTCCAGGTAGGTGTTCACGAATTCTCCACCTTGATCTGAGTGTACCAACGTTACTGAATGTCCTGCACGCTTGAACTGAGTGTTGAGCCTCAATACCAGTTCTTCGATAAGCTTGGCTGCTTCGTCTTTACGCCTCAGCAGATAACACCACTTGTATCGCGTTGCCTCATCTACTACCAGCATGAACATCTTTTCGCCAGTTGCCGTGTCTTGATTGATACCGCAGAGATCAACAGATAGCTTTTCCAGCGGGTTCTTTCGCCGCCGTGGCCCACGCTTGTAAGTGGTACGCTGAACCTTAGTCCGATAAAACTAAGGAACGCAGTTCATAGTCCTTCAACGACTGCATGATTACAGTTCAATGCCAGAGTCGGGCCTCGTCCTTAGTCCAACTCCTTGATGAGCTTCATGTTCACGTGTTATAGGCGATTGTGCAGCAATCCCATCACATCCTTGCGCTCTTCAACAGCACCTACCAATCGCACAGACCGCTTCGCACGCAGGCGGTATAGCAGGTCATGATGGTCGAAGCGCAGCTTCAACCCATCCTTGCGGAGCCACGCAGTGCTCTGGTCTTCATTGAACAAGCTTAAACCCACAGGCGCGCATGTACCCTAGGCTTATCAGGTTCACGTGGGCATTAGGAGAGTAGTGGACATTGTCCAGACGGCGAGGCTCCCACTTGCCCGTGACTCCGTTTTTGACACGTAACACCACACTTCCGCTTGCTTGCATGACTTCTGACAGACCGCAGGCCATCATCACGTTACTGGAAGTTCCATGCTCCACATGCGAAAAACAAGTCAAATCTCCGCACAGATTAACTTGCGATCCACTATCGAGAAGCCATTCAATTTCATCTGCCTGCAAGACAGGGACATGCTCGTCGTCTCCAATTACTGCATTCACTGCGTAATCAGGTGACGCTGGTGTTGTAGGAGAGTACGTAGGGCTGCGAACAACGGGGCTTGACGGAGGACTCGTGGGTGAGTACTGTGGCGACGCAGCACGCACAGTAACCCCACCAGCTCCAGTTTTTCGGCGATGGAGCTGCTGTTTTAATTGCTCCACTGCTTGTAACCCAAGTACCGAACGCACGTCGTTCAGCGAAATCATTCGATCATCATTTCCTAATTCCACCAGCTGCGTGCTCTGCATGTTCATCACGAGATGTCATGCACTCTACCACCCTGTCACGCGAGACAGGCGGTTCATGTTGCCGGAGAATAGCTCCACTCAGAGAGCGCACTTGTTCGTCACCTTGATTGGTTTGGGTTTGACGACGTCCTTGGCTGCACTCAGCATCACCGCGCCAGTGGCCCTTCTCACCACAAGCATTGCACTTCGAGTTCTTTTTCTTTTTCGCAATCCATTCTGCATTAGACTTGCCAGTGTTTGTAGATGCAGCACTTGAGCCACGGTTGCGACCATATTTACCGCCGCGCTGGCGGCGAGGACCCTTTTCACTATTACCGTGCTGCTGCACAGCATTTGCTTGGGGTTTACTGGCCAGGCCACGGCTGTTCGCAGCGCTGCTGCTTGATTCACGCACTCGCTGGTTGCGTTGTATTTCTGCATTCTCCAGACGGCCACGTGCGTCGCGCACCGTATATATTGTAGTCTGGATCACGGCGTAGCTTTTCCGTAACTTCATCTGCAATTGTTGGGTAGACTGCGTGAGCCTTGGTCAGCATAACCTTAGCGAGTCGCGAGTCTGAGATGGGGTCATTATTTTCCGCTAGTTCGCGCTGCATCTTCAGTAGGTCGGCGATGTAGTCTCGCACGGGCTCGTCTGGGCGAAGCATTCGCCCGTAGATTCGCTCCCAAATTAGCACTGTGTTTATCCCTCGCTCTTGGCCGAAATCCTCAGCTAACACCCGCCATAGCTCGACAGGGTCAGCCTGGTTGACCACGTCCTGGTAGCGGATAAGGGTTTCATCAGCGATGGCCGAGACAAGAAGTCCATTTGCTTTGCGATATCTGCTATTCCAACAGTCCTTCACGCTAGAAGACCAGTTGTCGTTGAAGGTTTCCTTGCCTAGGACAAGCTGGGCCATGTTTGAGACATTTAGACCTGTAAGCACTCGTAGGCGCCAAGCGGGGTAATCCTCCGGCTTGGAGAGCTGTTTAGGCCACCTGCAGGGTCACTACGGCTGCTACTCGATTCATTTTGTCCTCAGGTTCAGTGTCAGCTTTTCTGCGGCTCGTGGAGCTATTTCCAAAGGTGTCTTCTCGTCGAGCTGGGGGAGGAGGCGATCGATCTTTTAATGAGCAAATGGTCAGTTGCCAGTTTGCTGTCTCCTTCTCTTCTGCGGGTTTGGCCAATGAGCGTTGCCCATCTTTTTGATTCCGCCCATGGGAAAACCAGAATCCCTCCACTGTCACAGGTATCCGAGAAGTGATGGTCCCGAATCGTCCGGATTAAAATTTTCAGTTCATTTCCCCTTTTCTTCAGAGTCGGTGCTATTTGAACCCCGAGAGGCACCGCTCCTGTGGCAGTCTGGTTGTCTCCTTCGCGTCGCTGCTCCGCACCACTGGTACGTTTGTTGTCTTGGCTTGTTTCTGTTGTTGGGCTCATAACCTGAGACGTGCTGTGTGCCTTGTAGTTACCTTCAGCGTGACGTAAGCTCCCAGCAGCACGTATACGTAAAGACAGAGCAAGATAGACGAGGGTGAAGGCAGGGGAGTTGCCTGGCAGAATGCCGCGCGGGAACAACCAAGGTGAGGAGCTTGAGTACTCGCTGGTACGATTGGAAGTGAAAGCATAGCTGCGCCGCAGCCCGCTCCTCAACCTTGGGACCCATGCTTTATTCAGTGAGCAGTTGCTAACCACTCTTGTTGTCTTATATAGCTGCAGGTGCTGGTGCTGAGGACTAGGGCGGTTGCAACCGCCATGAGAGGCTGCGCCTCTCACCATCGCAGGAGGA
This sequence comes from Phytophthora infestans T30-4, assembly GCF_000142945.1. Classification (NCBI taxonomy): domain Eukaryota; phylum Oomycota; class Peronosporomycetes; order Peronosporales; family Peronosporaceae; genus Phytophthora; species Phytophthora infestans. Next base: position 3,982,733 of record NW_003303758.1, on the reverse strand, counting down.
ATATGGAGTACAATCGCGTACGCGACCGTGTGGCCGCTGCTACACGTCGGTGCCAGCACTGCTCGCTTGGCAGTCTGGCACTGGTACACGCTGGTACGTCACAAGCCTGAGCTGTAAACCGGACTGTCGCAAACCACGTGACGGTGTAGATGCATGGGCTTGGATACGAGGTGAGCGACGAAGATACGTAGTCGTCACTGGTTGAAGGCTCGGCGAACGCTGCGGAGGTGTAGCGGAGCTTCCACGGGAGGTCTGGGAAGGCGTAGCAGCATAATCTTAGATGCGAGGTGAGCGACGACTCCTTACGACCAAGACAAGTTTGAAATGGCGTCAGCCATGATGTTCTACGTGTGCTCGCTCCCCTTTCTTTTGGTTGAGGCTGGCAAGTTTCGAGCGGTATTTTTGTACCTAAACCCAGGGGTAAAGTCCCATAAATTAGTTGGGCCTTTGTTATAGCGGGCTCGTGAAGAATACCGCAAAATGGGCATTGATAAAATCAAGCAGCATCGAATAGTGACGGTGGTGACAGACGCTTGGACGGACACAAACGGATCGAGCAACATAAACTTTATGGTAGTGTCACTTGGAATGAAATCCCTGTTTTGG
>NW_003303758.1:3929452-3979102 GCF_000142945.1 Phytophthora infestans T30-4 | reverse complement strand
GGTGTGGTAAAATTCTGTATGTCGTGTCAGCGACTCGTTGGCCGTCCCCAACCATTATCGAAATCACCTCCGACCCCGTAAAACTTCCGCTGACCCATGGTTGAAACAGGTCACAATGTCTCGGTGGCCTTCGCGCTTAACATCGCTGCTGGCGCTGCCACGATTCTTGGAGGAATGGTCGTCTTTAGCAAGCGTCTCGTATACTTGGCCAACCCATTGAGTTTGGCCGTTGCGCTAAGCATTTCATCCGGCGTGATGCTGTTCATCTCGTTGGTAGAAATCTTTGGTGAATCAGTGCATCTGCTAACGGAAGGGCTAAAGACCGATGACATGACGGAGGAGACGGCAACAGGCCATGGATGGCTCTCGGCAACCGCATGCTTCGCCGTCGGCATCTTGCTCATCTACTTCATTGATATCATTGTCCACAAGATTTCGCCAGAACATGAGATGACGGAGATTGAAAACCTTCAAGATGTTCGTGAGTCCATGCGCGAGTTTGAAAGTAACAAACAGTCGAACAAATTCTCGACTCCCAACTTGGAGGCCGGTCCGCAAACCTGTGCCGAGCCTACCACCCAATACTTCAAGATGGACGAGAATGCCAAGAAGGCCCTGCAGCGCATGGGTGTGCTTAGCGCTCTTGCCATTGGTATCCACAACCTGCCGGAGGGTATTGCTACCTATGTTGGCGCCATCCAGAACTCTTCTGTCGGATTCTCCCTCGCTGTTGGTATTGGTCTGCACAACATCCCCGAAGGCATCGCTGTTGCTGCCCCCATATACTTCGCCACTGGTTCTCGCTGGCGTGGAATTATGTGGTGTGCTATCTCTGCTGCAGCTGAGCCTGTTGGCGGAGTCATCGCGTGGTTGGCGATTGGTGACGGCATGGACCCCGTCTCGGAGGGTATCCTGTTTGGAATCGTGTGTGGAATCATGGTGTGCATTTGTGTGAAGGAGCTGATCCCTACGTCATACAAGTTCGCTAAGGGCAAGGAGCACATTGTTGCTGTGGGCATGTTTGCTGGTATGTTCATCATGGTTTCTAGTCTAACGCTCTTCGGATACGCCGGTGTGTAATGTAGAAATAAGTTACACAGTGAGGCCGCCAACAGTACTCGTTTATAATGCGTTGTTTAATCTGAAATTTGAATTTGTGCTTCAATAGAATTGCTTCTTCTCCAAGTGTTAGTACTAAAATACTACACAACGTAGTACTACGAAGTCCATCAGTTATAGAAGTATGTCACGTAGTACATTTCTTGGAGACGAAAACTCTGTAAAAATAGCAGGTTTTTAGTAGAATTTTAATATTATTATGTTCAATTTTTTCGTAAAAAACGGGAACGAAGTGCTGTGATACTACTACGTTGTTAGTACTACTGTTGTACTGGTTCTATTATTATGTTGAAGCAGTTCAGATTTTCTAAAACTGACCCTACTCAACTACATGTACTGCATAAGCTAAGTGTAATATTGTATGACAGTACTTTCAACGTCTCAAAAATACAAGAGGAATAGCTCAATAAAGTAGGGTATTTACTTAACTTCGTCTGACGAAGATAATCAAAGCTACCTTAGCGCAACATTCAAGTAACGTCACCTTACTGTGACCAGTCGGGGAAAAGCTTTTGGAGATGGCAGGCGATACCAACGTGGAATCGATTGTGGACTTGATGGAGAGTGAGCTTGGCCCCTCTTCCAAGAAGCAAGATGCGTCCGCAAGGGCGAAGTTCAATGCCTTCTTGACCAGACATGTAGACAAGACTCTGAAGCTAGCTACGCTAACAGCAGCTCATGTGACAAAAGAAATGTTTGGTAAGTTTTTATCTTTTTTGTTTAATGATCCTGACATCCATTGGCAGACGTCGATGAGCTATCTCAGCGTCAGCTGGAAGAGACGACTGGCACAGAGCTTTTCCGCAACGATCCGGAGTGGTACCGACGATGTCGTCGTCATCTTCAAAAACAATATCTCATGCTTTCCATTTCGACTGGAAAAAAGCTGAAGCAACAGGCTCCTCCTATGACACTAGACGACTTACGTTCCATCTCTACAACTCTCTTTCTTCGCAATGATGTCGAAGCGCTACTAGACAGAACTCTGCTTAACAATCAATGGCTAGCAATTGGACGCAGCTCGGATATTGGCACCATTCACTTCTCAGACTTACACTGGAATAGGAACTTTGTTCTCATCGACGTCACACGGTAAGAGTTAGCTAGTACTATTTCTTCTGTTCCTATTAATTGAGTTTTCGTTCTGCAGCATAAAAGTTCGACAACAACAAAGTATTTCGATTTTCTGTTCTCCTATATGCTGGAGTATTGACCCTTTCCATGCTTTGGCATCTCAGCTAATTGCCAATCCGTATAACGCCTCGCCAAGGGTGTTCTCACAAGTATTAACGACTACGACGGAAGCGCATGTGGCTGCGTACATCAACAGGTTATTGAAATCCATGTACAAGTATGATCACACGTTGACACTTACGAGAAATCTCCAGTCGCATTCAACACGACGAGGTGGTGCGGCGTACGCCAGCTCAAACGCCAGCGTGAACTTGTCGGATCTAGCCCACAGAGGATTGTGGTCAATGGATGGATTTGCAACTCTTCTCGAATACATATCACCTACCACTGCTGCAGACCAAAATGTTGCTAAAGTGCTGGGCGGCTGGATAGATACCAAGCAAGCTGGTCATCCACCCTCGCTAGCCTGTTTCGAGATGGAATCACATCAAACATACACCAGAGTTAGCCAATTTGCTGACTCTTTACGGCTTCTCCATTTTGCAAAGATTTCCCCGAAGGGTTTTGCTGACTGTCTTACCGCGACGCTTTTAATGTATTACCGAGACACGCTAGCAATTTCCCCACAGCACATTGTTCACCAGAAAATGCAGAGTGTACACGCCGCGTTACCACAGCTGCATTCGTGTCAGGAGGAGCTGCTGGACTGGGGTAGCAAGATCCGGAAGCGGTTTGTTACTGATAACATCCTCTCGCTTCCAGTAGAAAGTATTAAAAGCAGTCTCACGATGGAAGAACAAGCGGAACAATTTGTTGGAGTTCATACCTTTGGGGATACGCTTGAGAGGTTATTACTTGGGCATCAAGAACTTGTTGCTGCATATGAAAGTCTGAAAAACATGATGCATCAAATATTAGATAGGTTAGATCACATGCCTCGCATGGAGCACACCGTGTGCGCTGTGTGCAGTACCGGCAACGTGGCGGAGCAAACCCAGCCACCAAATGCAGCCTCAACACTGGAACTGCGTCCTCCAATGGTAGAACAAACGTGGCCACACAGCTTATCCAGCTTGAGGGGCAAGCGTCTGTCCGACTTCTTGGTGCAGTATTTCGTGGAGGGTCTCGGTTTTCTTTCCAAATCCCGTGGCAACAGAAGTCACAAGGACTGCTAGCGTGCTGTCGAAATTGTGGCGTACGTTGCTGATTTGTCTAGTATACCACCTATCCCAGCGCCAGTTCACGAGTCGGAAAGGATGCAGTGGATGTCTGCTATGGTAACCATGGCTAGTCAATGCGAGACATTGTTAGTGACAGGCTTGAGCAAAACTGACAAAGTAGAACGAGGGAAATGCAAACGACGTAGGTCTGGTAAACTTACAGGAATTGTCAAAGCCTGGAGCGAACTAACTGATGGTCAACGGGCTGCCTTCCGCTCGTTGTCGCGCATCCGCTTTTCAGCGTCGTGACTACAGAGTAGATATGACTAAAAAGCTGAAGACCACAGAAAAAAATTGATTAAACAGAAAGATTAGAATAAAGGCCAATTTAGATTTCTGCCGAGACAGCCATACCTCAGCGGTTGCCCTCGCCAAGTTCATACTGTCATAATGCGCCTCAAAGACTAATTGCGGCATGCATTCGCTTTGATCGCGAGGCTCTACCATCCACAACATAACTGCGCCCTTCATTCTAGCGCAAAAGTAAAGACGACAGACAGTAGTTAGCATCACACTCAGCAAACCGACAGTATTAGCGTATGTACCTGCGCTCCAATGGCCTGCAAGCGTAATGCAGCTTGGCGTGCATCCGTTGAGAAAAGTGGTAGGGTCTCATGGACCGATGGTGTCTTTGTGGCGGCTCTGTGGCAGCTCTTCCGACTGGGCAGCTCTTCCGACTGCAAAATACACAAGGCTTCCCGGGGATAAACCAGGTTCGGCAGTGGACGATGTAGGCACCTTGGTGCTTAAGCAGACGTGGTCTTGCGCTTGGAGGAGCTCTAATACATCAACACACCACAAGCAATTAATTAGCCAACAGAGGGATCGCAGAGAAAGAGTAGATGGAGTAGCACATACCCCCCGCAGCGCATCTAGTTGTACGTCGTCCAAACGAACTCACCACGCACTCGTTTAAGCCGTCCTCGCGGACTCCGACGCTTACTTGCCCCTCCGAGAATTCGCCAGTGGTCTGTTCTATTTTAACCAATGAATTTTGCAGACGAAGTTAGCGGGGGTACGTTTACTCTCCCATAGTTAGTTTAAGTGTATACTGAGCGCTACCAATATCTGTTATCTTCGGCCGAGTTCCAATAGACTGCAACGGCCGAAGTTAAGACGACGTTAGCGGGTACAGAGCTTTAGATGTTGGAATAGCACTCTACAGTAGATAGCATATAAATAATTAACGGATAGGTTACCTAGGGATTGAAAAATGCCCATTGTATCGCGAGGGAAAAGAAGCAGTCAAAGCCACAACCAGCACGGACCCAAGTGTATCATCTACATCTTATTACGACTTATGAAAATGCAAGAAAACGTCCTCGCTGTGACGACAGACCTTAGGAGATGACGGGAAGCGGTGCGAGGCGAGGCGAGGGTCTACATAGTGTGTTGGCTATTCTATCTATCACCTAGCTCTAGGTCGTGAGGTACTGGTCCAAGGACTCGCCCGAGATGTCCTCGATCTGCTTGATCACACGGTGACACGTCTTCTCCACTTCGTCGTTCGTGTCCTCCATAAGCTCCGCCAGGAACGGGATGCTCTCAGGTAACATGGCCAGGAACTCGTCTCCAATCACCTGGTAGCACTTCTCCACCGTCACCAGCGCCGCGAGACGCACCAACGCGTTGTCTCCACGCGACTTCATCAGCACCGCGTAGTGCAGCGGCTTCCACAGCAGATCGCTCTTGGCAGCCCACGCCAAGTTCGCCAGACACGGAGCCACAGTCTCCAACACGAACTCGCGCATCGACGCGTCGTATTGCAGCACGTCCAGCACATTTACCAGCGGCGTCAGCACCACGTCGAACCGGTCCTTCTCCATAAAGCCGTCGTTATCGTGCACGAAGCAGCCGTCCAGCGCGCGCACCACGGTGGTCAACAGCAGCGTATTCCGCTCCCGCTCGGCCTTCACATCCGTCGTGGCCGAAGCACCCAACTTCGCCTTTTTGACCGGCGGCTCGTCCTCATCAGCGAAGAAGTCGTCGTCATCGCTGTCGCTGTCTTCTGTAGATCGCGGTGGCTTGTGCATCAGCACCTTACGACTCTCCCCAAGTGCCGACGTAAAGAACTCCAACACGTGTGCGTAGTACGGCACGAAGATGCCTCGCAGACGCTCCGACAGCTTGACAACCAGCTTGGAGAAAGAAATGCGACGTGCGATGTCACCAGCCTTTCCACAAGAACCAACGCGTGTCTGCGCCCACTCCGCAAGCTTCAAGAACAGCGGCTTGAGCTGCTTCTCGCTCAGTTTCAAGACAAACTGGACAAGACACTCCAGCACTTGTTCCTCCACTTCCTCCACGTCTTGGAGCTTAGACGCATGAACACGACGAGCATCCAACGCTGTGACGAAGAAGCGAGCGAACGAAGGCAGGTGCTTGCGGATAGCCGACGAGTCCAAGTCGTTCACGACAGTTCCCACAACCGAGAACAAGCGCGTCACGCTCGTGTCGCTCTGGAGCGTCAAGACGTGCTCATATGCTCCGAAGAGCGTGGGGAGAAGCTGACGCAGCTCCACGTGGTTGCACAAGTTCAAGAAACAGCAGTCCACGGACATCAACACTTCGGCATTTGCTGGCGCAGACGAGAGCAGCGACGGCGTCAGGAGCGCGCGGATCACAGCAGGCAGATACGGCCCCAGGAACTGCGGAATCTTGTCCGTGAACACTTCGAGAGCAGACAGCAGACACTGCAGCACCGCCTTGGTACCACTGACTCCATTCGTCGACGAGCAGTACTCGATTCCGCTCAGTAGTCTCGGGAAGAACTTTGGTAGAAGAGGGAACACCACGGGCCCCACCGCACGACAGATCGAGGACAGACACACGAACGCACAGCCGAACAAGTGCAGCGTCATGGGAGAAGAGTTGACCACGTCTTGATCCACGTACTTGACGATAGTCGGCAGAATCTGCTGGAAACGTTTCGTGTGGTCTGCAGCGAAGTTGCGAGCTAAGATGTCGACGCTGAGCAGCGCAGTCTGGATGTTGACGCTGTTCTCCGAGCCTTCCGGGTTCTGGAGGATCGCGTCCAGCTCGTCCAGCATGTCAATGAACAGCAAGGCTTCACCCGAAGAGAGAGAGTCCCGCTCGTCTTGTAGACGCTCGTTGAAGAGCTGCATCGCCTTCTTCCGCACCAAACTGTTGTCGTGGTGCAGCAATTCGCTAATAACTGCCACGAAGCCAGGTGTGGACAGAAGCTGCTGCAGAGCGCCGAGAATTTCCATGGAGTCGGTAGCCAGCGACGTCCAGAAGCCGCTCTCGTCATCATGCAGAGACTGTTCCCGAGCCACGCGACGGAAGTAGAGCAAGTCCAGTTGAGCCAGCATCAGATAGTTCTGCTGCAAGGCGTCGCCCTCTTCCTCGTCCATCTCCTCGCGTGCACTCTCATAGCTCAAAATCTTGTGGTGCAACTCACGAGCTCGCAGATGCGCAGCCACAAACTTGACAAGGAACGAGTTCAGTTGACGAGACAGCGCGTTCGATTGCGCCAATCGCTCGGCCAGCACGAATCGCTCGTACTCCACGTCGTCGTCATCTTCGTCCATCTCGTCCGTGTCGGTATCGGCCTCTTCCACCACGTGAGGAAGCAAGTCACGCGCCATACGCAAAACCATCACGAGCGACGACACTTGCTCAGTGCAATCAAAGCTGAAGCACAAGCTGTGTGCAAACTGAATACGTTCACGCTGTTCGTCCCTGTCCTTCTCCACCGCAGCTTGTTGCAGTAGCGCCACAGCACAATACGGCAGAAGATCACTTCCGAGAGAGCCCACCACCACTTCGAACAGAGCTTCTCGCTTGCTCTTGGGGATCTGGTTGAACGCGTCCACAAACAGACCAATGAACCGCTGCGGTGTGATCAACGCGTCCGAGTTGTGCTTCTTGGCTGCGACGATATGAGGCACCACCGCCTTGATGATCGTCTCCAGCACGTGAAAAGAATACTCATCCTCGTGACGAATCGAACCGGCACTCACGAAGCTCAGGATCTTGTCCAGCGACGTCAGCACACTGGCCGGGTGTAAGTTCACCAGCGAACTAATGAACAGCAACGCCTCGTTTCGCGTCTGAGGAGATGAAGTACGGCCTAGACACGTGAGCGTGTGCTTCACCAAAAGCTCGGGCTTTACCGTCACCGAGTGATCCGTAGCCTTGACAGCACGGCCATTCGCTTTCTTCGAAGAGGAGGAACTGACTTCGCAGACACGACGCAAGCAGCTGAAAAGCACTTGCAAAATGTATTCCGACACAACATGTTCGTGCTTGGGATCGCAGAACAACGCCAACACGTCGCATAGAGCCGTCAGTAGCTTGCTGATATCAGCGTCGGCTTCCTCGTAGCTCGAATCGCTGTCGACCTTAATCGCCAGCACTTCAAGAATGCAACTCAGTTCGGAAAACTCCACCTTGAAACCCGATTGCTCCTCCAGCAGTCGCACGAAGATGTTGTAGCTGATTGGCAACGCGTTCAGGCACGGAATCAGCTTGGAAGCGAGAGCTTCCTCCGCTACCATCAGCAAACGAAGCAGTTTGTCCACGAGAACATGACGAGAAACGTCATCCAAAGCGTTGTAGAACTCAGCCGATAGGCTCGCAGCAACGAAGAGCTGGAGCTTCTGCAGGTGCGTAACAACCTCCTGTTCAGAGCGCAACACAGCAACCAAGACGTCCACGAACTCCTTAGGAACTACACGCTTGCCTTGCTTCGTCGTTGTAACAGCAACGTCCGCGTCCAAGTAATGCGCAAGGAAGCCTGTCAGCAACTTCTCAGTCGCGTCCTCCGCGCCAGACGCCGAGCACCCCACGAGCGCTTGCTGGAAAAAGTCTACAGATTGCAGCCAGAAGTTCGTTTCCTTGACAGGTGCCAGCAACTCAAGAAGCTTCACCGCAATGCACAACTCATCGCTACTTGCAGACGACACGAAGTCTATGAGTAATTGGTGGAAAGCCGAGCTGCCTCCCTGGGCTCTGTACGTGCCACAAAGTGCCACTACCGAGTTGGCATCCATCAGCATATCCTGCTTGGCCTGCAGGAAGAACGTTGACGCCTTCTGGAGCGTCTTCAGGTCAGTAGACTTGGATGAGCACACGGCGTCACCACACGACACAGCCCATCGGTCCAGACACGAAACAGCAGCTTGGCGCACAGCCTTGCTAATATCCGAGAGCGCCACAATCACCACCGGGACAGCGTGGACGAGCTGGCGGAGTTCGTCATCAGACTCCATGTACGAATAACCTTCAAGAACCGCCGAGATGATATCGAGTGAGCGTGTCTTGGTCAGGACCTTCAGAAGGTCGTTAGCAGGGGCAGGATTCGTGACAATGCGGGCCATCGTCGGTAGCAGTTGAGTCTCCAGGTCTGCGTGGAACAGCTCCAGCAAACATTCTTGAATACGAATAAATACGGGGGTCGGAGACTGCAGCAAAGTCGCGACGCATCCATCAAACTCATCACGAGACACAGCAAACACGTCGTACGCGACCTCGGCCAGCTTAGAAGCAACGTGCACAGCGCGTGTAACTTGCTCCTCCGACACCTCATCCTCGCACAGCGACACGAATTCCTTCTTGAGAATAAAGCGGAACGACTGGTCCAGCGAAAGCTGCTGCTCCTTTGTCTTCTTTGACTTGGGCTTGTTCGATGCCAAGTGCGTCCGAGCTGCAGACAGAACTTCCACTAGAAAGCCCGTAAGTGGAACCTCGTTGAATTCTGTCTTCTGAGACCAGCGCAAGCAGTACGGCAATAGCCCTGGTACGTCAGCTGCAAGAGTCTGTCCAAAGTGCTCAGCCACATCAGCGACAGCATTCACCGACACCTTAGAAGCGTCAGCACCGAGCGGATGGTCTAGCGAGGAGATCCAGGTCCACACGGTATCCACCGGAACGACAGTCTTCTTCGTGCTCACGAGAGAAACAAACAACGTCAGCAAATTGTCGTCTGTGTCCGACGACACCGCCACCTTGCGGAAGTTCTTTAGAGCGAAATCAGCAATAGCCTCGACGACAGATGCGTCTCCACGCGACGTCCACTTACGAACTGCCTGTACGATCGCAGCGAGCGTCTTCTTCTTGGAGCTCAAGCTGAGCATTAGATCGCCAAGAGAGCTAGACACCATGAAGCTGGCGATGCGTTTGCTGTCGTCCAGCAGTCGACGCACCAATACATCCCCGCTCGTAAGCACCTGGTCCTTGTCCGTAGCATTCGCGTCGTTCATCTTTGCTAGCGACACCAACGCCTGGTACCGGATGTGCTCAGTCGGGTGGTCCAGCGCGAGGGCCAACGAGGTGTTCGCGTCCGTGTTGGAAGGCACAAAATGCGCCGAGTTAGCGACGTTCTCGAACGTCTTAGTGAGGAATTGGTTGAGTTTCTTGTCGCCCTTGGACTTCTTCGTCTGCTTGGACAACATGCCGTTAACCACCGCGTCCACTTTCGTTGCATTCTTCTTGCTGAGAGCAACGAGAGCCTGTGAAATCGCATGTACACGTTCGTTATCCGTGGCAAATGCCTCTTCCTGAGCCTGTTTAACCATCGTTTCAACCAGATCGTCTGTAAATCCGTCGACCACCGAAACGCTCTCAATCAATGTCGTCAATAGACGGAAGTAGTCGTCGTCTGTGGATTTCATGTGCTCCGTCAAGAAGACTGTCAGCAGCTGCACAAACGTAGCCGACTCGTAGTTGAACGTAGCGTCACGCAGGAAATCCGCCGCGTTCTCCATCTGCACGAGGTGTTTACCGGCACTACTGGACAGGCGGAACGACGGTTGAGTCTGTGCTAGAAAAATGACGCAGAGTAGTGCGTTGAGCTGAGCGCCGGACTGCGCGTACTTGACGAGATTCTTCACTAGAGCGTCCACCACTTTGGCTGTCAGTGTGGCCTTAGACGCCATTTTAGTCACGATCATGTACGCCGAGGACTGCAATTCCGGGAAGCTTGTGGTTTTCAGTGCTGTAAGTAGCTGTGGAATCAGCCAGCGAAGCATCTGCTCGCTCACTTTGCCCTGTTCAAGAATCTGCAGCACTACGAGTGTGTAGAGCGACGTGAGCTTCGGGTTGCTGGCCCCGATTCTTGTCGCAGTCTTGAAGATAAACTCGATGACGGAGGCCTCGTCAATAGCGCGCTGTACCAGAGCTGCACGCAGCAGCGGCGTGCCCTGGGTCTTGACGCCCAGCATGAACTCCCAGCGGGTGTTCTGGATGTGAAGAATACGCACCATACGCACAAACCACGAAGACTCGTGATAGGCCACAATCATGGCCATGACAGCGTCCACATTATAGCGATGCACCTCATACCGACGGACGAGGAATTCGATCACTTTATGCGCCGCACCTAGTAGAAAGTAAGCGCTGAGCGCGTCCAGCACCTTATCGAGCGCGGCGTTGAGCTCCGGTTCGTCTTGTTTAAGGTTCTGTGCACGGTGGAAGTGGATACGCTGGCGACTGAAGAGCTTGGCCACCTGTGCGTCCGCGTCCAGCTCCTCGAAGCGCGCATCGAGCTGCTTGAGCTCCAGCAGCCCGTTCCACGCCAAATTGTACACCGTCTCGTCGTCCAGACGCGCCGCCTCGCGCTGGTCGTACAGGAATGTGTCGGTACGGCGCTTACTACCGGCGCCGGCCTCGCGAAGCCGCTGCAGCTGACTCGCGAGCGCGCTGGCCATGTTGATCAAGAGTGATTGTCGAGTCAACCCAGAGCCAACCGTCGGCCGTTTTGATACTGGCGTTGAAGTGACTTGGCCTGTGTATGCCTCTTGTCGAATGACTGGCGCCAGCGCTTGAACCCAAAATAAGAATCGGATAAGTACGAAGCCTAATTTTACGTAATTTGGGCTGAATGATCCTGTAGATTTGGGCAGGTTGAAGCTCGGGTTTTGACGTCCTCATTCACAGTTTGGACGCCTGTCGCCGACGCCGACATGAAGGTGCCGAGGGCGCGTGGACGTCGTGTAATAGAGGCGGTTCGCTCAAGACTACATGTAGTAACGAGGTCGATGGGGTCTGCGACGCGCGTTGCAGCTGCCTCGGGCTATCCAAGCTTCGTGAAAATCGTGGAGGTGGGGCCGCGTGACGGACTGCAGAACGAGAAGACCAATGTGTCAACGGACGACAAGGTCAAGTTTATCAACTTGCTGTCCGAAACGGGTCTGTCTGCGATCGAGGCGACGTCCTTCGTATCCCCCAAGTGGGTCCCGCAGGTGGGGGCTGTTGTGCTTCGTTGATACCGGTAGTGCGGGGTAGTGTAACAAGGTGGTTGTGCGTAGATGGCCGACAATGCCTACGTTCTGAAGGGAATCTCGCGGAAGCAGGGCGTTTCGTACCCGGTTCTGACGCCAAATATCAAGGTAATGATTCTCTCTGCTATGAAGTGTAGTTTTGCTGTGTTGACGGTGTCGCGTATGCATCTGTAGGGTTTCGACAGCGCTGTGGCGGCTGGGGCGGAGGAGGTTGCCATCTTCGGGGCAGCGTCTGAGGCGTTCAGTCAGAAAAACATTAATTGTTCGATTGAAGAAAGTCTGGAGCGCTTCCGCCCGGTGTGCGAGAAGGCGAACTCACTAGGAATCCGTGTTCGTGGGTAAGAGATTGCCTGGTGTGCGGGAGTTGGAATTTCAGCTGTAGTAACCTAGACTCTGCATGCAGATATGTTTCGTGCGTGCTGGGGTGTCCGTATCAAGGTCCTGTAGATCCGTCTGCTGTCGCTACTGTTGCTCTAAAGATGCTCGAAATGGGCTGTTACGAAGTGTCTTTGGGCGATACGATCGGTGTCGGGAATCCAGGTAAGTCATCTACTTATTTGAATCGATGGCACCTTGAAGCCAACCATAATTGCTATGATTATGCCCAGCATCTACGCTGGCGATGCTGCAAGCCACCAAGCAGGTCATTCCGGCTGAGCGTCTAGCCGTTCACTTCCACGACACGTATGGGCAAGCGCTGTCCAACATCTTGATCGCGCTGCAGGTGCGTTAAGACCGTAAACTAATAACCCTAGGTTAAATGTAATCTCTCCATGACGTTAAACAACTATAATGTGATTCCAGGAGGGCATCGCTGTCGTTGACAGCTCTGCTGCTGGATTGGGCGGGTGTCCGTACGCCAGCGGAGCGTCCGGAAACGTGGCGACTGAGGACGTGCTGTACATGGTACACGGTCTTGGCATCCAGACGGGCGTGAATCTCGACAAAGTGATAGAAGCAGGAGATTTCATCACAAAGCTGCTCGACCGTCCGACCCACTCAAAGGTGGCTCAAGCTATGGGGTCGAAGTCCAAGAAGACTACCGGTAGTCGTCTCTGATGCCGACGCACATCATCAAGGTGGCCAAATCCCAGTAATGATCATTTGTCCATTTTCACCCAATCATAACGCATAAAATGGAGCTTTCTACCAATCAAACACTTTATCAGCTTCTTTCCATCACTGCTGTTTTGTACACGCATGGGCAGCTCGAACTCCAAGAGCAAGCAGCACGCGTCCTCGACCGGCGGTGCTGACAGCGGCGCTGGAGCCAGCGGTGTTCGCGCGCAGATCACGTCCAAGGACAAGGCCATTCTTGACCTTAAAAACGCCCGCGACCGGCTCAAGAAGTATCAGTCGCGACTCGATATCGAGGCCAATCAACTGCATGACAGCGCCAAGCGACTGCTACAGGCCGGTAAAAGGGTGCGTGGTGTTGCTGGCTGACGGAATGCTGGCATCATAATCTAATAATCACTTGTCCATTGCTCTGTGAGCAGGACCGAGCAAAGCTGGCGCTAAAGCTGAAGAAATACAAGGAGCAGCAGATGCACCAGGCCGATGAACATTTGATCCAAGTGCTGGGTATGCTGGACACAGTGGAGTGGGAGACCCAGCAACTGCAAGTGTTTGAGGGTCTGAAGGCGGGTAACTCCATCTTGAACGCCATACACAAGGTGAGCTCTCGAAGCGTCAGGTTTGAGTTGCTAGATAGTTTCCGTGTATGAGGCGATTGCTGAAAGGTGGGAATTGCTGCAGGAAATGTCTGTGGAAGCGGTCGAAGAGCTGATGCTGGAGACGGAAGAAGCGCAAGTCACGGCAAACGTACGTTTCTTGGCTCTTTATCAGCAACGATGATACTTTTGCACGCGTTGTTTATGTCTCACGGCAATGCATGTAAACTGGCAACAGGAAATTAGCAGGATCATTGGTGGCAACTTGACCGTCGAGGACGAAGACGCAGTGCTCAGCGAACTCGCAGAGATCGAAAAACTGGAGGCGGATGCACTCGCAGCAGCGATGCCCCCGGACCCCACCGCTGCGCTTAACACAGGTATAATACGTCTGATATTTTTCTTTTGCAATTCTGATTCTTACTTCTTCAATATTTCCACTCAGCGGACATTTCGATGGACGTTATCGCTGCAACATCAACAGAAGCAGGTGCCAAATCCAAGACCCGCGCTGTCAAGAACAAGCAGGAAGCTGTGGCAATTCTAGGATGACGTAGGCAACCTCTGCCATATCATATGTGGATTGGATACTAGGTCGCCAATGTGGGTTAAAGTTTTTACCCATCAACATTTGCTTTTGTGACACTAATTAGTGTGGCACAGCTTACTTTCACCAAGTCAAATACACACCAAACAGCTGTAGAAATAGCATACCAATCACTTTGTCACGGTATTCTGATGTACATTCGCGAAACGGCCACCGGAGCCCGCAGACTCACCTCTCCCTTGGCCCCTCCCCTCGTGGCCAGTCCATCATTATCCGTTCTTCCCAATCACTGGACACGTCGCTTCTTTATATGGCTATTGGCTCGCTCTCCACCGCCCCGACGATCGCCTTAGGCGCCACGCACGAGTGCGAGTTTTTCTCGCCATGGTGCGACCCCGCATCCTTCTACCTGTATCTGGCCATGTCGCTGCTGCTGATCTGCGCCGCCGGTATGATGGCAGGTCTGACGATGGGACTCTTGTCGCTGGACATGCTCAACATGCGCATCCTTGAGATGGAAGGCTCGGAGGAAGAGAAGAAGTACGCCAAACAGGTGCTGCCCGTTTTGACCAAGCACCACCTTCTACTAGTGACGCTGTTGATCGTGAACGCCAGTGCCAACGAAGCTCTCCCCATCTTCCTCAACAAGCTGGTGCCTGAGGCTGTGTCTATCTTACTGTCCGTGACGTGCGTGCTGTTCTTCGGTGAGATTATTCCTTCCGCGGTGTTTACCGGTCCTAATCAACTGCGGATCGCTGCCATGTTGTGTCCCTTTGTGAAGCTCTTGATGGCGATCACATTCCCTGTCGGCTATCCGATCAGCCGGGTGCTCGACATGTGGCTTGGAGATGACCACGACCCGGCGCAATACAAACGCAAGGAGATCAAGGCGCTGGTGACATTGCAACGCGAAAATGATGCTGCTCGTCGAACGTTTGTCGACCATTTGCGTCAATCGCACCAGCTTGAAGACACCCCCACGCACTCGCACACCGTCACCACCATGTCGGCTATTAGGGACAAGCAGCCATTGCTGACCCCACACTCACTGTACGAGGACTCAGCACAAGGTACTCGTCTGCATGTGGATGAAGTTACAATTATCCACGGCGCTTTGGATCTTGCTTCGAAGACCGTAACAGAGGTTATGATCCCAATGGAAGACGTGTACATGTTGGAGTTGGACACAGAGCTAGGTCCGGACATGTTGGCGAGTGTTCTGGCTTCTGGACACAGCCGTATTCCCGTGTATGAGAAGCATAAATCCAACATCGTCGGTCTGTTGCTGGTAAAGAAGCTAATCGTGCTGGATCCGGATGATCGTCGACCGATTAGGGACTTAATCCTGCGTAAACCGATCCTGGTGAATCCGAAGGAATCGTGCTACGCGATTCTGAACGAGTTCCAAAAGGGCCGCTCTCATATTGCTCTGGTCACAAAAGACGTCGACGTGGTATTGAGGTGTTGGCGCTCCGATGAAGTAATCCCTCAAAGTGTCGTATTTAAGGGCATCGTGACTATCGAAGATGTGATCGAAGAGCTCATCCAGGAAGAGATTGAGGATGAGAGCGACGTGTATGTCCACGACATTGTGGACTACTGGCAGGCTCGTTACCGCAAGGTCGTGAAAGGAACTGGCTCGGCTTTTGTAAAAAAGCGTCTTCGTCTGCTAGCGGATCGTGCCCGTCGTCGTGTAAAAAGTCGTCGCTCGAAGCAGGCTGCAGAATCTGCGACAGCTAGCTCGATCAGGGTTGCCGGTATGCCTCAGTTGGATGCTCCTATAGAGGTTAAGGTTGTCACCGAAAAAACTCCACTTCTGTAAGGAGTTTCCTGCACATTTAATTGTAGTATCAATCACAACTACTGTAAAATTGCTACCGGTAGGCTCCGCAATTTTTTGCCTGAGTATTTTATAATAATCTATGTTAGAATTCGGCTTTATAATATAATCTTTAAAAACGAAAGGGGAAGCGTCGGAATGTCAAACCTGGAAGAACTAATCGTCATCGTCATCGTCATCGTCCCCCCACAGCTCAAAGTAGTATGGATAATTATGGTGGTGTTTCCAACGTCGAACTTCATCGCTCGCATCGAGACTCGATGCGAGCGATGAAGGACTCGATGATCGCCATCTGGCTACGCATCCGATTTGTTGTCTTGTTCTTGAGTTTGTTCCAGATTTTGACCAGACACGTCTCCATCGGTTCTGCAGCTCCTTTCAGCGAAAGTGCGAGTCCATTGCTGGATGTCAGTAGACCGCAGCTGCAGCCATTATCAAAACTCGTCCTTTGAGCTGCAGAGGAACTCTTAAAATGACCAGCTATAAATAGTTCTAATGCATACATGGCATGGCTTGCATGGCATCGACAACCAGGGATCCTCAAAAATATATTTACTGAAAATATTTTTTTTTCGTTAGAGAAATAATTTACTTATGGTTTGGCCACCATTTGAAATTTTTTTTTGGATTTTATGAATTTATACACGAAATTTGCTGTCCGCCACCAGATTTTCGTTGGCTCTGAGCTGTCTGCAAACTTGTGCCGCCGACTCAAACTCACTTTTTAATTCGCACATAGCCCAGACTACCAACTCTCGCAGCCTTCGCCATGTCCGACGCTTCCCTGATGCCTTCCCAGCACTCGAGGAGCATGTTTCCCCCAAGCCCATTAATCTAGTAATACGATCACGTTTTGATGCAGATATTTATTTGCCACAGTTGCACCATAAATTATTTATTTGCAGATTTCCGATCTACCATGCAGGTATTTATTCTCATTACACGAAGAAATCCATATAAATTATATTTTGAGCAACCCTGCTTATAACTCGTATGACAGGTCGAGAAGAAGTAGGGAGAGGAAGAAGACGTTACTTGTAGGCGTCAAAAGACGAAGTGAGTACTTTATTAGTATTAGGAAGCCACCAATAGCTGTACACCAGCCATTAGTGTCTGTATAGTTTAAGCCAGTCATACCGACTTAAACAGGACCTCCTAGATCTCATTATAATATTTTAGAGTGACTAGGTCAAGGTAATCAAACTGTTTAGAGGCTACTTCAACAGCCTCCCTGCCTCTGAACATATTTTATCAAACTGACAATTCTATGTTATAACAGAGGTAAAACTTTCCTTAAAGGACTTTTCCTCAGTCCTTGAAACGCCGCCAGGAAGTCGCTTAGGCTAGCCGATCTGACTTTGCCCTGCAGTTTCTGCTAGGGAAGGAGGACGCTAAGTGACACGCCTGGTAGGAACTCAAGGATGGAGCCCAACATGTCGTCTCTACTTGCCGCTGCTACGAAGCAGGCTCCCTCGCATCGGTAGAGGCTATTTCGGTGGGCACAGAGCCCTTCCGATCTGCAAAGAGCGCTTCTTATGAGGAGAAGAAGAAGCGGGCGCCGCGGACAGCACTGCAGCTTGCGCCAGCTCTCTTTGCCACGTTGGAGGGGGGGGGTGTATTATCAGGGTATTTCTAAACTGAGTGGCCGGATCCTGCTTTCAGACATTTCATCCTGAGCTTGGCCCTTAGTTCTCTAAACTGGCGCTTATCGAAAGCTTTAGTGAAGATGTCAGCTATCATCTCTTTCGTATTGCAGTAGGTGACGTTGAATTCATGCCGCTCTACTTTTTCTTGCACGAAACAGTATCGTACGTGTATATGTTTTGATCGTCCGTGAAGCTCGGGGTTGTAGCAGATTTTGATGCAGCTCTGATTATCCTCGTATATTGTGTTAGCCTGCGTTGTAGCAAAGCCAAGTTCGTTGAGGAGAAGTTTGAGGAATATCATCTCTTGCATGCAGTGACACAGGGCGATATATTCTGCCTCTGTTGTAGAGAGAACTACAGTATGATGCTTACGCGAAAGCCATAAAATAGGACCGCTAGCTAGCATTGTCACGTATCCTCCAATGGAGCGTCTCGAGTCGGGGCAGTTGGCGTAGTCAGAGTCACTGTAGGCAATTAGTTGATCGGCAAGGTTTTCCGATGTAATATCGGTCGAGCCTCCCAGAAGAAGACGACTGTTTTCCAGTGATCCATACCTGGATTCGCTAGAAATTGGCTGACCTCTCGTATGTAGAATGCCAAATCGGGTCGAGTGCCTACCATTAAATACATGACACTACCTACAGCTTGTCGATACGGAATCGATTTCATCGCATCTTTCTCTTGCTCACTGCTGGGCTGGCTGCTTACGGAAAGTTTAGCGTTCCGTTCTGCTGGTGTTGCAATAGGGTACGGAATGTAGTCGCTGAAGCGGTCAATGACCTTCGTAGCGTACTTGTGCTGGTGGATAAACATCGTTCGGTTTTTACGGTCACGTTGAATTGACCAGCCGAGTAAGTACTTCACCTCCCCTAAATCTGACATGGAGAAACGCTTTTTCAAGGCTGATTTCAGCTCACTGACGAGTGCTGGTGTAGGCGCAATGATCAGTAAGTCGTCGACGTACACTGCAATGTAACAGATGATGTCAGCAACTGTGCGTCGAAATACGCATCGATCTTTAATGAGTTTCAGGAGCCCGAGATTCTCTAGGAAGGCAGACAAGGTTTGGTACCATACACGAGGCGCTTGTTTAAGCTCATATAAGCTCTTAAGAAGTTTACACACTAGGTGCTCCTTGCCCGGGATTTTGAAACCTTCCGGTTGAGCCATGTAGATCTCCTCTTCCAAGTAGCCATTAAGGAATGCTGTCTTAACATCCATTTGATGGACTTCAAAGTCGAGAAGAGCTGCAATAGTAAGAAGTAGTCTAAGTACCTCCATCCTGATGACAGAAGAGAATATCTCGTTGTAGTCGATGCCATATTCCTGAAGAAATCCTTTGATCACAAGACGCGCTTTAAAGCGGTCGATCTCGCCAGTGCCGGTATACTTTACTACAAAGATCCATCGGCTACTTAAAATCTTCCTTCCTTTAGGAGGGGATACCAACACCCAAGTGTGATTGTCCATGAGGGACTTGTATTCCGATTTAGCTGCTTTACGCCACTGGTTAGCGTGGGAAGACTTCATTGCTCCCCGATACGTAGTGGGCTCAGACACATACCGAATAGCTAGTAATGTGTACAGTAAATGCTGACGTTGCTCCTGTTCGTGTATGTCTTCCTCAGAGCTGAGGGTTACGTCATTGGCTTCCTCAGAGATATCAATGGCTTCCGCAGAGAGGCGGGGTCGCTTAGGAGTCGAATGATGCGGAGGATCAGAGTCCGTCTCTGTTCGAAAAGAATAATGTATGGCTGTTCGATCAACAGCCTCCCTCAGTGAGGGCAGTACACGTTGGTTCACTGTGCCTGGCGCTGCTGTCATTGCAGGGCCTGATGTGGGTGACGGTGTGATCACTGGTTCTGACACATGTTCAGGCTCCGGTGCTACTGTAGTAGCAGTTGCAAGTGGCAGAGGTACAGGTGCAAGTGTAGCGGTAGATTTCTGCCGATTCGTGGACTGTGTGGGCTCTGGAGTAGACGTCAGGCCTGTGAGAGAGGGAAATTCGTCCTCTTTAAAGACTACATCACGACTGTAGATAATTGCATGAGTATTGATGTCCATCACACGGTATCCTTTCTTATGGTCAGGCACACCAAGATACATACACAAACGGGCTCTAGCGTCGAGTTTGTCTCGGTATTGCTCCGTGATGTGGACATATTCGCTGCATCCGAATACTTTGATGTACTGCATGGATGGAATACGGTTGTGCCAAAGCTCATACGGGGTTCGTCCATCCGTCTTGGAGCTAGGAGTCATATTGATGAGAGTGGTCACATGACAGACACACTCGGCCCATAACTGCTTCGGTAGCTTGCCGTCAAGTAGAAGGGCTCGGACACGCTCCATAATGGTACGCATGCGGCGTTCTGCAACTCCGTTTTGCTGAGGTGTGTATGCATTGGTAAACTGGGCGTGAGTTCCATACTTTTTAAATATGATGCGGCCAAGCTTCTCGTACTCTTTAGCGTTGTCTGCTTGAAGCCGCTGAATCTCAAAGTTACCCTGGTTTGCATTGTCTTCAACACTGAACGCGTACTCTATGACAGATATATCTTGTCTGAAAATATTCAGGGCTTTCTTCCTGAAGTCTTCGTAACAGCCATACAACTCGCTACGGTTCTTAATTGCATAAGTGAACATGAATCGAGAAAAGTCATCGATGAAGATCAAGAAGTAGCGACAACCAGTAAGGCTAGGCACAGGTAGTGGACCACAGATATCTGAATGGACTTTTGACAAAGGTGATGTAGCACGTTTAACAACTCTATTAGAGTAAAATGGGGAGCGGTGTGACTTCGCTAACGTGCAGGCAACACAAAAGAAATCTGTCTTTGGACCTAGAGGTATAGATCCATCGAGTCCATGTATGGCCTGACTCCTAGATAGGTCATTCAAGACACGAACGTTAGGGTGTCCAAGGCGTTTATGTAAGAGCAGAAAGGAACGTTGCTTACCTGAGGCAATAAGAGCCGCTGGAGGTGCCGCTGGTTTGGCTTGGAACTGATACAGATCCGTGTTGGTAGCCATGAGCGCTTTGATCTTGAAGCGCTGGTCAGTTTGCATAGAGCACTGTTTGCGGTCAAAGTTGAAGCGAAAGTCGTGCTTCACAGCTGCTGGAATTGAAAGCAAACTGAATTGGAGCTGGGGAGCATACAGGACGCCATGAAGGATAAGCTTCTGCATAGTGCCCTTGGAGTCAGTGACTTCCAGATCAACCCGTCCAATGCCTTCGATGGGGATTTGGTTATTACCACCAACCGTAATGGATCCACCACTGGAGGTGATGTCGGTAAACCACTGAGACTCATGGGTGACGTGTCGAGTGCAGCCAGAGTCGATTGTCCAGGTGGGCTCGGGTTCTATCTTGGCTTGAGCAGTGAGGCTAAACGAGAGATTGACTGTGGTAGCAACAGCGATGAGACCGGTGTCACGACGTCCTTGGCGAGTTACCTTGCGGTTGTTTCCAGAATCACTGTCGTCGTCATCGTCATTGTCTGACTCAAGCGGGCGGTCCTTGTAGCGATCTTGACCGCGTTGTTTGCCGCCATTTCCGTGCTTGTTCTTGCTCCTACTGCTGTTGCCCTTGAAGTCGCGGTTGTTATTATTCTTGCCGTGTCGCCCATTGCCACCTTTGTTCGAGTTCTGGTACGGGTGATCGCGTTTCGAGTTACCCTTGAAGGCGAAGTTAGCAGGTAGCACTGTCCCAGCCTTCACTCGTCCATCTCGCAAATCCTTTTGAAGGCCTCGGCATTGGCGAATGTTGTGGCGTGGGCGATCACAGTAGGAACAGACATTGGCGCTGTCACGGCCTTGGGCTTGTGACACAGGAGGTCCGGTAGCCACTAGAGCTCTCTCACCCTTGGTTGCAGAGGACTCTGGTGTGCCCTTGGCCAAGGTGTAGCGCTCTTGAGCTTGAAGATCGCGAACCTTGCCTTCAATGCTCTGCTTGAGGTCTTCATACGGGATTTACTTCCGCTGGCCCTTCCAGATGCGGAGATCGTCCTTCCACGACTTGGGCATCGAGTGGAACAGATAGATAGACTTCTGTCCCTCGGTCATCACCGATTCGGTGGCTTCTGACGCGGCTTTCATCGCGTTCTCAAGCTTGAGAAAGAACTCAGTTAAGTCGGAGCCTCCCTCATACTTGATCTCCATCAAGTAGTGTTGAATGAAGTACGGATCACCATGAAAGGCTGCTCCCTCGTACTTCTGGCAGATGTAGCTGAAAATCTCGAAGGATGTCGTGAGATTCTTGACGAGCCGCACGTGCATGTTGTCCATCGTTTTCATCAAGAAGGCTTTGGTCTTGGCTTCTTGTCGACGGCGTTCGCGCTGGCTTAGAGGCTGGCTCTTCTCTTTCTTGGCGCGTTTGCGTGCACGGCGAGCCTCGCGATGGCTAAATGGTCGAACTACCGGGAGGTTCCTCCTCTTGATTGACGTATCGGAGCTGGCTCCAGAGTCTTCGTCCGAGTCCGAGGGCGGCTTGAGCTCGTCGTCGCTCTCGTCGTAGTCCACAGCGTCGGAGTCGATTTCGACGTTCTTGGTAGTTTTGGCATGCGGTTCATCGTTGGCATCAGACATTTCGCTGCCACTGTCTTCACTCTCGTCTTCCGACACACCGTCGTAGTCGGGCTGCTTTACGTAGCCGAGTAGGTGCTTGCCATCTAGTGCTGCGCACACACGGGTCTTCCAGACGTCGAAATTCTCGGCGCCGATGAGACGTGGGAAGTCGTCGCTTGAGGCTTGGCTTGGGCTCATTACCTATAACTCGTATGACAGGTCGAGAAGAAGTAGGGAGAGGAAGAAGACGTTACTTGTAGGCGTCAAAAGACGAAGTGAGTACTTTATTAGTATTAGGAAGCCACCAATAGCTGTACACCAGCCATTAGTGTCTGTATAGTTTAAGCCAGTCATACCGACTTAAACAGGACCTCCAAAATCTCATTATAATATTTTGGAGTGACTAGGTCAAGGTAATCAAACTGTTTAGAGGCTACTTCAACAAACCTCAAGCCCGGCTCACTGGTATCCGGCATACTTAAGTATATCTGTGCTCAGATTCTGAGCCGTTTTTGAGTCAGTGACAGGCTATCATTGAATATCCAGTGGATCACCGTGGATACAATCCACCGTGGATTCCACGGTGGAAGTTTTCCGGTGGAGATTCCACCGGAATCCACCGGAAAACTTTTGAGTACATACAGTACACACAGAACATGAACATGATGTAATGTACCGAAATTTGCTACACATTGAAGTTTGGCTTTGATGATCACAACCACAACCCAAATATTTTCATTAAACTTCAAATTCAAATGTCAAACTTTATAATTTCAACCGTCGATGGCTGCACCTGTCCGACGAAGGCGCAACCGCTCTCTGGGCCAGATTCCGCTGAGCTCGGGTGAGATTGAGCTGTACTCACGTCAGGATGAGGCGGCGCGTAGACGTCACCGTCTTTTGGCTGTACGCGAGCAGGAACGGCGTCTTGCGCAGCAAGTGACGCAACGATACCGGGACAATTTACAGAAAATGCAACGCGGCAAGAGCAAAAGGGCCCACAATCAATTGAACATGGAGCAGCAGAAGCTGCTAACGGAGCTTCATGTGCGGTATCAGTACTCGCTGCAGAACATGGGTACAGCACAGCGGAACGCGCGCCTGAAGATGCTCGAGCTAATGGAACAGGCCCACGAAGAGAAAGACAAGTGGAAATACAACCGCCAGGTTACCGGTAAACAACGAGCTATGGAGGCCGAAGATGCTCGTGAGCAGGAGGAACAAGTGCGGACGGCCAGACAAAGACAGGTGCAGCAAAATATGGAGAGATTGAGGCTCTTGAGTGGTCAACAGAGACAACAAGCCAGTGCTCGGGCCAAACGGGAGCAGGAGGTGGCCATGCAACGAGCGAAAGACAGAGAGGAAATAGAGCGGCTGCGAAGGGTGCAGAGTCCTGAAGAGGTGATTAAAACTCCAAGGCCACATGAGAAGGACATAATGTCGTACCAGCATACGAGGACACATTGCCACGCAACGACACCGACAAAGGAGCGGCCAGTGGTGACGGTGATTCGACATAATCGGAAACACCCAACGGCGATGAGAGGAGAGGAAGAGGCGAAGAAATACAGCGAGGAGCTGGATCTGAAGAGAGAACACGATAGATCAATTGCGGAGGGACAGAAGCAGACGGCAGTTGACAGAGGGAGAAATGCCCAAGAGAATGTCGCATCGAAGCAACAAGGGCGACAAGCGATGGAGTGGCTGGCGTTGGTGGATAAAATGGAGCGGCGTACACGTGGACAGGAACTAAGAGGAGGTCAGGACTATTCTTTGGATGCAGGAGAAGGGGATGCAGAAATGCACGACCCCGATCTAACGGCGGAGCGAGCGTTTGCGCGAATGCTTGAGCTTGACGAAAACTCGGTCGAGCTGTCGGTCTTTTCTATCGAGAGGCGCGATGACTACATAGTCGTCAGTCAAGAGAAATCGGATGACGACGAGGTCAACACTAAAGTGAAACTAAAGCCTGTTAAGCACAAAAGCTCGTTTGACTCTGTTGCTGTAATTAAGGCGGGAAGACCTGGTAAGAATGAACAAGGTGAAGATACCAAGGGAAAGAGCGATCCGCACAAACGCGTTGAGGTTGCAACGAAGTCAGGAGTTGGCAGACGCGTTGATAACGAAAAGTCAGAGGAGAGTTCTTTTGGTGGACAGCGTGGAAATATTGTGATAGATAGAGGGCATTTGCAATGGGACTCGCACGCTGTACGTGTTACAGGAGACGATGACGGGGGGCAGCACAGGTATGAGAGTGATGAACGTCCTGAAGGCACAGATAGTGAAGAAGAGGAATTCGACCACGACTCCGACTGGATGAGAGGAGATGGCAGCTCCATCCAGCGACTAGAGAGCCGACTCCAGGAAGTTCTGGATTATCGCTTGTCGAAGCCACGAGATGGGCCTGTTTCGGCACAATACGAACAATCTGATCCAAGTGATGGTCGTGCGGAAGCTAGTGACCGCTCTGTACTTGCTGCTTCCTGCGGCAGCCAAGCTTCTTTATCTCAATCGAGATCGTCTGCAATCGCAGCGTCGAGTGGGAGTCGTCCTTCGTCATCAGATCAAGTTGAAAGATCTGTGGCAGGTGACGATGAGCTTATTCGTACTGGACATCACCTTGATACCCGACGCGGCTCCGATGCGGCGTCGTCGATGGAACAGCGAGAGGTGAACGATGGTGGATCTATCTCCGATCATTATACCTCAGAGATTTATCCTGGACAGGAGCAAGCGACTCGCTTGCGCGACGACCGAGCTGACCCAGAACAGGTTGCCCTATCCGATATTGGTGGGGATCGTCATGTACGTGTAGACTCCTCGGCTGCATCTTCCAGAGCAGAGAACCTTTCAGGTTACTCTGAAGAGGAACGTGAGTATGATGAAGCTGAGCACGAAGAGCGTAATAGTCGTTTCAAGAGATCGGGAGGTCATGATGTGGTAGCGCCGCTGAGCAACGAAGACTCGGCTATTCTAGATAGGAGCCAAGGCGATAAGAAGGCCTCTTCTGGTATACGAGATCGTGGTGAGGAACGCTTACCAAGGCAGATTGGTCAGCAGAGAGATCCAGATCACTTGGAGTCAAATAATTACCCTGGTACCAGAAATTTTCAAGCACTCGATGAACATCGTGGGCTTTTGTCATCGAGCTCTATAACTTCTGACCATGAAGAAATCCACGACAATACCAGCAGTTTTGAAGGCAAAAGCTCTCGAGTGGCTCAAAACGATGAAGACGATCGCTCGGCGTCCGAATCATCTTTCGCTCCGAGTCAGAAGTCGCTTTCTCGTCTTGATGAAGTGGTCAATGCCAGAGCGAGATCGCTTGAACAGCGCTACATTGATCAACATATGCTGTCGTTCTCCTCATCAGAAAATCATAACGAAGATGAGGACAAGGCCGCCACAAGAGAGTTTCGTCCACCTATCGACAGCAACGATACACATCCTCACGTCAACGTCAGTCCTCATGACCCGTACCGCCAGCAAATGGGTCGTCAAGCGCGAAGACGCAGCGAGTCGGCTGTGTCTGTGGCTCAATACTCGCTGCCTCCTTCAGATACTCACAGCTCATTTGACGACAGCTTCGACCAGCTGCGTCCTGGATATAGTGACGACAGCTTCGTCAATGAGCTAGTACCGATGTTTCCGAAACACGCACTGCCTCAGCAAGCTCTCGAAGATGAAGACCAAGTGGAAGAGGAGTACGATGTCCAGTTGGTGGCACCGAACATGAGCCGAATGTTGACAGCAGAACGACGAACTTCTTTGAATCGAAGCAGACAGTTCCCGAGTCAGCATCAACCCTCAACAGATCGCCCTGGTCGCATGTCTTCAGCAGCAACGTGTAGATGCTCTGAGAGAAGCGATGGACTAGCCAACAGACCGCTTTCGTCTTCCAGTTCCTCTGGATCGTCCTACTCAGACACGAACAGTGGTGATACCTCGGTGGAACGAACAGGAGCGCAACGAGCAGCAACTAGGCCGGCTCCAGCCATGGCCACGAAAGCTTATACCCACCTTCACAGAGATAGTGGTGATCTGTCCGACATTTCCAGTGATTCCGGTGTCTCCAGTCTTGGTTTTACTGTCCAGTTGAACCTCGTGGCTGGAGCTACTCGAAGGCGCAAGAATGGGGATGATCGACAAGAAAATCGTATGCGTGAAGACAATCAACAGGATGCGAATGCCCGAGATGAAGAGCTAGACAACGAAAGTATAGCTTCCGAACGAAGCTTTGCATCAAGCTCCAGTATGTCGATGGACGCTCACTTCAACTACCTCGCCAGCATGACGTCGGCGGTAGAGAAGTCGCTGCCTCTGCATCTGCGAATACCAGCTATGATTTACGGTAAGAAGGATATGACCACGCCGCCCGCGCCAATGGATTGGTCGGAATCTTCGGTCTCTTCCATTGCAACTGCCCGTGAAGATCCCGACAAAACTTCAGCTCGTCCTGCGTCTAGAAGAAACACTCGCTCAAGCTCAAGTTCGAAGTCTAGTGAGTCTGTCCTAGAGGAACAACATGCACAATCTCCTGTTCGTCAAGAGAAGGTTCGATCGGGCGAAAGCAGCGACAGTGGCAGCACCAGCGACGTGGAAGAGCGAAGAGCGACGCGCGTAACATTCGACACCATCAGGACGACAGTCTCACAGCTGCCACCGCCTCCGCTGGGCTCACTAAACATGAGTCGCCCACCTCGACCCATGCAGACCTCTGACCGCCCATTGGATGCGTCGCAATCATCTTCTTCGGAACAGCATTCCGACGAGTTGCAGTCGTTGCAAAGACGTCATTTACCGCCGCCTCCAGTCGGTTCTATCCAAATGAGTCAGCCGCCTCCCATGCAGAATTATCGCAGCAGCTCCGATGATGATGATGTTCTATCCTCATTAAGCTCTGAGGATCTTCACGAGCGGAGTGCTCATCTCCAGTCGAACCAGCACTTGTACGAGTTTGAAGAAGAGAGAAAACATGATGATTTAAGCAGCGATGCGTCATTTAGCAGTTCATTTGCAAGCTCTCGACGTCAAAGTGTCAAGAAAGCTGAGAGGATTCTGATCTCCGTAAAGAAGTCGGAAGGTGAAAGTGTCGACAGCGATGGAGATCAAATGGGAAAGGAAGTGTCACTGGCTGAAGCTTTCCAGAGACGCCATCCACGATTTGGTCAGCGAGTTGAGAGTCACCGAGACAAGCTGAAACGTCAGAGGGACAAGCAGCAAGACCAGAAGACCGCTGCAAAGCGTGATACTGCTCCACCAGCGACAGACGATCTACCTCCTGAGAAGCAGCAGCTGCTCACCCGCTTGGCTAGCGGCAGTCGCACTAAGATTTCGAGCCGCGAGATGAAAGAACGCAGTCGTCGCCTGTACCATCAACTGCCTGAGGTCGTAGAGCGCAAGCGTCAGGAAGAAGTGATGCGCAGACGACGAGAGCGACTCAACGAGCTGCGCGAGCAGGAAAAGGTGCGTCGCCCTGTAAGATTTGTTTACGATGATGTCGTTGTGACCTAACCTTTTCTTGTGTCTTGGTTGTAACAGGAACGACGTCTGCAGCAGAAGCAGCGTCGACAGCAGCGTCGATAAGGAGCGTAAAGCTGAGGTTTCTCTATTTGGATGGATGGTATTACTATTTAGAAGCTTGGTATTTACAAAGCTTCTTCGCAGTTGGTAAACACAGCGTCTTAATCATTCTTCTTGGGAGGTTTGCTGGTGCTTTCGCTGAGGTCTGGGATGGTCTGCAAGTGTGCGACCCACGCAGTACATGTATCAAATGAGCACAATGAGCTAATTACAGTGGATAAAATTCATTGAGACGCACCAGATCGGGCTTGAGGACCGCGTGCATGGCGCTGGAACCCGCGAAAAGTGTTAGAATTGTGCATGAGGTTACACCGGTGTAACCGCGGTCCCGTAACCGGGTTCGGCCGCCACTCCTGCGGATAGTGAAGAACACTGTTGGAAGCGCGAGAGCGCAGGTAAGAAGGTTAGATAAAGAGCCTCACTTCTCAATATACGGTGTCCTTCCACAGATCAAACTAATAGGTTATGAGCCCAACAGTTTACACCGTAGCCAGGAGCGAAGCTCCAGGAACTCCGGAAGCCAAGGAGGTCGCCCAAGAGAGGGACGACGGCTAGTACGGAGACGTTGATGAAGTCAAAAAGCTGCCCAAGCCCAAGGACCCGCAGGAGAAGATGCTGGACCTGCTCACGGACTTGGCGGGGCGCATGGAGCGCCTGGAAGCCTCGCAGAAGCGACAAGAGGACAAAGAGCGGTTGTCGGACCGTGAGTCAAGTGTCTTCGGCTCTGCCATCGGACTCGGACGAGCGATGGGTTGCCAGGCGTTGGACCAGACGCCGCCACCACGGAACCAGCCAGTATCCCCGGCCACGTACTTCGGCGTGAAGCAGCGTGTGTACGGGTACGAGAACGCAGCCGCGAACGTAGAGATGGCGCAGGCACCGCAGCCAGCACTACCTCAGCACTACGTGCCACCTCGGCAGCCACAGCTACCTGTGCAACCGCCAGTCATGCAGCAAGGAATGAATGCGCCGGTGACCAACTTTCCTCGAGTGCCTGACACGCGTCAGCGTAAGCTAGGAATTTGGCATTTCGACGGCAAAGAGCTCTATCAAGGTCTCGGTAGCGGTTTCTTGTCGTGGGGCAAGAGGTTTGCTCGGCAGATACAGTTCGCGGAGCGCGCGAGCGGCTTCCAGTGGACAGAGGAGGTGAAGGTGGACATTCTGGGACACCACCTCACCGGCATGGCCGAACGCTAATATAACCAGCAGGTTAAAGGATGGTGGGGCGAGGAACCGACGTTAGAGCACGCGATGCAGCGATTGTTGCACACCTTTGCGACGAAGATAACGCCGGCACAGAGCATGAAGATGTTCACGGCGCAGAAGAACGCAAAGCGTAGCTGGACGGAACACTACCTTTACTTGGTGGCCGTCAGCGAGGCGTGTGGAGGTACCGACAATTTGGTACTCGACAACATCGTTCACTACGCGGATCCTGCGATGAGAGTGTCAATGTTATCCAGGTTAAACCTTGGACGCACGGACTACCTTCGGCAAGCGGAAGAGCTGGCTCACTTCGCGCAGTCGACTGAGATAGAGCTACGTGGCAAACACCTGGGGCGCGACGTCGTGAGCGACGTACGCGAAGCCCGCATGGACAACAGGAAGTGTTTCAAGTGCGGCAAGGTGGGCCACCTAAAGGCATCGTGCCCAGACGGACTCAAGGATGGCAGCCTACGAGGGGACGCCGATTTCGTCTTGGCAATGGGCAGTACGACCAGCGACAAGGGCGTGTGGATTCTCGACACTGGGTCGGGACGACATCTGGTAAACGATGAGAGCCTGCTGGAGTACGCCGAGGATTTTGACAGCGAGTGCGTTGCCGCTAATGGAGGAGCACTGAAAATAACCAAGCGTGGCAGCGTGATGCTGGAAACCACGGCGATGGGGAAACAGACCAAGGTGCTATTGTTAGATGTGGAGTACGCGAAGAACTTGGAGAGGAACATTATCTCGTATGGGCGGTTGGAAAAGAAGGGCTACAGGATGGAGTATCGGGGCCCAAACCGCGTGATAGCTGCCAAGAGCGGCGGACCAGCGGTGTTCGATGTGGAAAGATGCGACAACGTGCTAGTCGTCCGCACCGAAGGCCACAGAGGCCGGCAGAGTGCGAGGAGCGTGCTCATGGCTGTGCTGGCAGAGAGCCAAGACGAGAAGGGACCAGACGTACAGACTGGTACGCTGATGCACTTTCACCGCAGACTAGGGCACCTCAACTACGACACGATCCTGCGCATGGCGAGGGACCCGGCGTCGGGGATCTCACTGACGGACGAGAAGCGCGCAAACTGCTTGGCCTGTGCGCAAGATAAACAGACGAAGAACAAACAGTCACGCAAGGACTCGGGGGCCAACTCGCCCACCGACGTCATCGGTGGCGTAATTTGCTCCGACCTAAAGGGCCCGATGACGCCATTTGACCGGCTCGGAAACAGGTATATGATCAACTTTATTGACCATCGCACGAACTATTGCAGGATTTTCCTAGCCAAGAACAAGGACGTAGCGGCACAAAAGTTTAAACACTTCATGGTCTTCTTCGAGAGGCAGTTCAACTGTCGCATTCACGTGCTGCGCACCGACGGCGGAGGAGAGTACAAGACTTTGGACTTGTTCTGCAAGGACACTGGCATTGCTAGACAAGTTAGCGAGCCCCGCAACCAGGCCAGCAACGGCAAGGCGGAGCGCTTGCACCGTACCGTAATGAACATGGTACGTAGCATGGTGTTTGCGTGCGGATTACCTTTGAGTTTCTGGGGGGACGCCGCGGAGTACGCCGCGTATATCTTGAATCGGAGTCCAAGCAAAGGAAACCCAGGTTTGAAGTCGCCACTGCAGATGCTCACTAAGAGCACGCCGGACCTTGGCGACATTGTGGTGTTTGGCTCCCCGTGCACCGTGCACCAGGACGCCAAGAACAAGTCGTTGGGTGAGCGCGGGAAGCCCGGTATGATCATCGGCAAGAGCGTCGAGATGAAGGGGTACAGGGTCTATATCCCGAAGGACAGAGTGGTGGTCGTCACCCAGCATGTCAGGAACGTGGAGACCTTCACGGACGTGCAGAACGAGCAGCTGAGACGCGTGCATCTGGAGGATTCGGACGAGTCCAAGACGGAAGATGCCGCACCTGAGACGCAAGGACCCGTAGCGGCGCCGAAGCCAAAGTCGAAGCGTCGTGCGAAGAGTCGGTGGACTCGAGAGAAGCACCAGACTAGATTAGCGTCTCGAAAGGCAGCAGCGGCTGCGGAAGAGAAGAGCAATGGAGACGGTCAGCCTGACAGCAACGCGGCCGCGGGCCTCGATGTGGTAAATAGCGTGCGAGAACCGGATCCGAAGAATTACGCGCATGCGATGAAGAGCAAGCTCAGGAACAAGTGGACCATCGCGATGGTTGAGGAGCTTAGAGCGCTCGAAGAGAACGGGGTGTGGACAGTGGTGATACCGCCTACGGGCAGCCATGTGTTGCACACAAAATGGGTCTTTAAGACCAAGACAGATGCCGATGGAGCCATCGAGCGGTTCAAAGCTCGGCTAGTGGCCTGCGGAAACGAGCAGTTGTTCGGTGTCGACTACGGGCTCACGTTTGCCGCAGTGATGGAATTGAGCACTGTCAAGGTGATATTGGTGTTTGCACGGCGCTGGGGCGTGCCTGCGAGGCACAAGGATATCCCCAACGCGTACGTGAAGGCCGAGAAGGAGCAGCACCTGGAGATTTACCTGGCCATCCCGAAGGAAATGGAGATTCCGGAGGAAGTACTGCGGTCATTCAACGTGAGAGACAGCACCAAGCTGGCACTACAACTGAAGAAGTCACTGTATGGCTTGAAGCAAGCCGGACGGCTGTGGAGTAAGTTGCTCCACGCCAATCTCGAGAAGCTCGGGCTTACGCGCTGCGTCGCGGACATGTGCTTGTATTACAGGAGGCAGGGCAGTAAGATGACGATCGTGGGCGTATACGTGGACGACCTTCTGGTCACCGCGTCCGTCTCCAGCTTAGTCGAGGAGTTCTTCTCGGAAATGAGTACTCTGTCCATCAAAGATTTGGGGGAGGTGAGGAAATTTCTCGGCATGCGTGTGGAGTTGGATCAACAGGGAGACTACAATCTTGACCAGCAGGCAGCCATCGAGGAGCTTCTGGAACAACACGGACTCGCAAAGGCGAACGGAGTCAGGGCGCCAATCGGGGAAGAAAGTAACGAGGTGGGGTCCAAGCAACTGGAGCTGCTACCGAAGGTAGCCGCCCACGGACAACCGACGATCCGAGGATTCCAGTCGCTCGTAGGTAGCCTGCTCTGGGTCGCGCGGTGTACAAGACCAGACATTAGCTTCGCCGTTCACAAGGCGACGCGACGCACGCACCACTCGTCAACGATCGACTGGATGCTTGCAAAGAGGATCGCACGCTATCTGAAGGACACGAAGCATCTCAAGTTGGGAATGCGCGTCGACGTGACCAGAGACCAGAGGATCAGGATCGAGAGCTGGAGCGACTCAGACTTCGCTGCGGACAAAAGTGACAGAAAGTCAGTAACTGGAGGAGTCATCACCATGGACGGCGCAATAGTACAGTGGATCTGCAAGAAGCAGACGGTTGTCTCGCTCTCCACCATGGAGGCCGAGTTTACCTCAGCATCACACGTTGGACGAGAGCTGCTTGGCCTGCGGGAACTCGTGCGTGAACTGAAATTCGAGGCGGTACAGCCCATGGCGATGTACATGGACAACCAGGCAGCCATCAGGCAGCTGGAGTCCGAGGACAGCACAGCGAGCGCCAAACACGTAGACATACGCATCAAATTTGTGTGCGACTTCGCGAGAAAGGGGATCGTGAAACCCGAGTACGTTGAGTCGCGTCTTATGATGGCGGACCTCTTAACTAAGGCGCTCCCGGCGCCGAGGATGGCCGAGCTACGGGAGATCTTTAACTTGAAGAAAGCGTAGCGAGCGACGGCCGAGGAGGAGTGTTAGAATTGTGCATGAGGTTACACCGGTGTAACCGCGGTCCCGTAACCGGGTTCGGCCGCCACTCCTGCGGATGGTGAAGAACACTGTTGGAAGCGCGAGAGCGCAGGTAAGAAGGTTAGATAAAGAGCCTCACTTCTCAATATACGGTGTCCTTCCACAGATCAAACTAATAGGTTATGAGCCCAGCGTCGCGCTGAAGAGGAGGAAGTATTGCTTAGCCGTCACCCGCGCCATAGTTTAAACTCTAGCAGTGCCGGATCACTCATTAACGTCCAATCAAAGCGTCGCAAAACCTGAGGCTCATCATTTCTACACGCACGCAGGCATAAGACACAAACTCTTCTGCTCCGTTGAAGTGGCGATGCTTCGTGCCGCTGTCCGTCGATTCTCCGCTGAAGCGTCCAAGCAACGACCGAAGAGACACCACAAGAAGAAAAATCACTTCGCGACGGCTGGTCTTCCGCTTGTGCTCTTTATCGTGGGTGGATATGTTGCGTTGACGCAGGTTAGATAAATCACATTTGGGCCGTGAACTATCGTGCTGGTTATTTTAAATGAGCTGTGGACTGTCGGTGCTGTTCGTGTCATAGTTTGTTGGCGGCAAGTACGAAACGAGAGATCACATGGTGAAAAGTCAATCGAAGCACTTGTTCAACTTGGAGGAAGAGCACAAGGTGCGTTAACAATTACCACATTGGCAGTGGATATATAAATACATTCCTGACATTCTGGTGCTGCTATTATATGTAGAAAATGACTAAGAAGCTGAATCTGGACGACTTCGAGATCAAGCCTGTGCCCAAGCCCAAGGAGGACCCATAGATAGTAAGTTTCCACCTTACGTAATGTTCATGTAGACCATCCCTTCCCTTAATTCCGAATATCCGTCACCACATTATTGACAAAAGTTGGCCACGTAACAAATGTCGTCGCGTTCTCGGCGCGCATTGGCGCCCGATTCCAGCGCTTCTTCGTCCCGTTCCGGCTGCTTCCTGCCGTTTATCTTCTTCCTGGGTGTATTGATCACATGCTTCGGCTTCATATTGAACGAATGGGAGCCCGTGGACCGCAGTAACATCGGTAGTGTTAAGGCTGAAGACTTCCTCTCCTACGGACCCATCGACGTCGTGTATACGTGGGTGAATGGCACCGATCCGCGCTGGAAGCAGGAGAAGGAGTTCTGGCACAAACACTGGATCGCTTCATTGACCGGCCAGCCGCTGCCTGTGTGGGGCCAGGAGGCCGAGGTTAAAGGCAAAGACGACTCGAACTCGGACAATCGCTTTCGAGACAACGAAGAGCTCCGCTATTCTCTCCGTTCATTGGAGAAATATGCACCTTGGGTCCGTCACATCTACGTGGTTACAGACGGCCAGATCCCTTCGTGGCTCGACATTGAGTCCCCCAAGATCAGCATCGTCAAACACCGCGACATCTTCGCCAATAAGAGCCACTTGCCGGTGTTTTCTTCGCCTGCTATTGAGTGGAATCTGGATAACATCCCTGGACTCAGTGACATGTTCCTATAATTTAACGACGATGTCTTCTTGGGCTCCCCAGTGCGACCCGAGGACTTTGTGAGTCAAGCTGGAGTCCAGAAGGCCTACTTTGCATGGGAAATCCCGCTATGCTCCAACAGATGCTGGGAGAGCAGCTTGGCCAATGGACGATGCGACAAAGAGTGCAATGTTACAGCCTGTGACTTTGATATGGGAGACTGTGGATGTGACGTGAACCCTCTGGATGGATCGGTAAATTGTGACGCAGAAAAGGTCGCGAGTATCTTAGAACAATCGCCCAAACCACCAAAGATCGGCAACTACATATGTCAAGGACTGTGTCATTACCAGTGGCTGGGCAATGGAATGTGCGATCGGACGTGTAACGTGAGCTCGTGTGCGTTTGATGGAGGAGACTGCAGAGTGGTGAAGCCTTATGACCGAAACAGACCTCATGTTGATGAGGAGGAAGACGAGGGAATGTCCCCGTTGGTCAATGACTTGTGGTCCGCTGATGTCGAGATGAATCACACACTCGTGCAGGTGCCATTGGACGTGAACGCTACGTACCTGAACCTCACGCATGCGTTTGGCGTCAATGGGAGCATTCTGAGTGCTGCACACGACAATGAAGAGCTTGTTCGCTTCGCCTCTGTATACGAGAAGGAAATGGTGCTGTTGCTAGTGTTTGGACGGGATTCGGACGCTCATCCGATGACAAGTAGTGTCCAGATCACAGTGATTGGCGAGGATTCGGAGGGTTCTCCTATTCAATTGGACTTCTCCATGGTGCGAGGGAAGAATTCGATTGAAGAGGTTACGAGTTCAGCTCAAGTGGAAGACATTGAAGAGATTTCCAGCGGCGTGTCTACGTTCCAGAACACCAGTATCCGGCCACAACTCATCCGCCTGCCGTTTGGGTTCCGACAAGCTACTTTCCGCAATGTTCTGCCGTCTACTGTAGTGACGACGAACCGGAGATTAAACTTGCAACGAAGACAGAAGATGGCGAGGAGAAGCTGTCGGATGGACAGATCGCTGTTGTTGCGGACAAGTTGGCTAGCAAAGTGCCGCTTGTTGAAGTGTTCCTGCCGTTTAACGTGACGGGAAAGAAGCTGAACGACGGTAATACTCTAAACCTCGGATGGAACATGGACTTGCGGCTTCACAACGACGCGAAGGATATCGACTGGAGTGACCACGATGTTTGTCAATTGAAGGTTCCGAAGAAGAAGCCAAATACTGCGGTTGCAGCTGATACCGAAGGGAGTAAGGCCAAGGAGAATGTTGCAGTAGACGCCAGATCAGGTGCAAACCACGCTGAAGATAAAGCTATTCCTGTCGCAAACGATCCGCTTGAAGAGGAGAATGACAAGATGCAGGATATTGCTGAAGATGAAGCTAAGAAGGACGAGAGCACGGAGGCTGAAGTTACTGAATTCGATGGCGGGATCACGAAATGCCGGCTTGCGGAACACAACCGTGGTGTGATTGTTACCGTGCGAGTTTTGTCGAACCACGCCCACGCTGTACTCTCTGCTGCTGGAGCGCTAGAAGACGATGAGAAGGAGAGTGAAACAAACACTCCTGATTCTCCAGAGGCAAGCGGCTCGGCCACTAGTATCCCCAATAGCGGAGTTGATTACGATGCAGTGGACAAACTGCTGGAGGAGTGGAAGACGAGTCCTCAGGTGGCTGACGGCCAAATCTGCTTTTTTGATGCGGACCGAGCTGATCCCTCGCGGTATCGCTACTGCTTCGCTCTAGCTTTGGGCCACTACCACTCTGAAGAAGTGGAGTTGATGCACAAACCAACACTGTGGGCTCAGCTGCATCCACCCAAGCCTAAGGTGTTGTCTTGGTGGGGAATTGGAAAGTGAATTGATGAATTAGACTGGACTAAAGACTGAGAGTGCACTATGTTGAACTAGAGGAGCGTATACGTCAACACTTCCCCGCAACATGTGCACCGACACTGACTACCTTTTGACGGCTTGCAGACCAATGAGCTCCAGCATCTTCTTGAGTCGCAGCCGATTGAGAGCCTTTGTCAAGAAGTCGGCAACCATTTCCTCTGTAGGTCAGTAAGTGATGACCACCTCGCCTCGCTTGAAGGCATCTTTCATATCGAAAAACATGCAGTCCACCGTCTTCTGCGCTTCAGAGCTTTTACCGTTCACGATCCGAGCTATCGTGGATTGGTTGTCAACGCGGGCAGCGATGGCGGTGGCGGCTCTTCCAGATAAGGACTGTAACAGCATGCGTGTCCATCGGGCTTCCTCAACTCCGATCGAGGCTGCGATGAACTCGGCAGCTGTTGACGACTTCGCTACAACACTTTGGCGCCGAGTTACCCAAGCGACTGCACAACCGTATACTCGCACGACGACGCCACTGATGGATTTTCGGTCCTCGGTGTTATTTGCCCAGTCTGCGTCGGTGAACAACTCTACTGGCGTAGCACTCTCGTCTTGCTTGTAGACCAACGCCATGTGTAGGGTACCTGCAACGTACCGCAAGATCTGCTTGACGGCAGTCCAGTGCGAGACCGTCGGTCGATTCACGTGCGCAGCCACTTGATTGACTGCGAAAGATATATCTGGTCGAGAAACTCTACTCAGGTACAGCAGGGCGCCTACCGCGGCTCGGTAGGGAATATGGTCCGCCAATTCGTCCTTTTCGTCGCCCGAAGTTAAGAAGCAACCTGAATTTAGGGGAAGGACGGATGGTTTGCAGTTCTCCATCGCAAAACGCTGTAGGATCTCTGTTGCGAGCTGGAACTGGTCGATCGTCGTGGTATTGGCCTCGGCGTCGACCTTGATGCGCATGCCGAGGAACCAAGTGATGTCTCCCAGGTACTTCACGTCATACTTGGCGCGCAAGGCCTCGACTAGCTTCGACATGGCAACTTGGTCTGAGTATCCAATAAGGATGTCGTCCACGTAAAGTAGGACCATCACGGAGTTGTCAGGGAGGACATATACGCATGCGTCTTCGCGGGTAGCACTGAATCCGTAGTCAATGAAGAATGCATTTATCTCGTCATGCCACTCCTTCCCTGCTTGCTTGAGGCCATATAGCGCCTTCTTCAGTCGCCACACCGTTCCTGGCTCGCCTGTCTCGAAGCCGCGGAGCTGGCGCATATAGATTACGGTATCCAGCGGTGCCTTCACGTACGCGGACGGTACATCACATTGGCACACGCGAAGTCCGAATCTCGTGGCGAGGGCGAGGAAGATCCGTACCGATACTAGGCGGGCCACAGGCGAGTAGGTTTCACCATAATCGACGAGAAACACTTGAGAGAAGCCTTGAGCACAGAGTCTGGCGCGCAGCCGGTCGACGTTGCAATTTCCGTCGCGCTTCACCCGGAACTTTACCGTGCAGCCGATGACGTGGGCACCAGCCGGAGGAGTGACAACGTCGAAGGTGTTGTTGGCTCGCAGCGACCCGATCTCCTCCCTGATGGCGGTCTCCCATAAGGGCCAGTTTGGTGATCTTCTCGCCTCGGCTAGGGTGACTGGTTCTTTCATAACTTCACACAGGACTGCAAGAGCGTGGCCGATGAGTCGACTTGATATTCGCTCTGACCGTCGACGTCTAATGAGCTCGGAGGCTCCGTTGATTTGTTCGACAGCAGCGTCAGTCAGATCGTCCGCATTTCTGACGACGTGCGGAGCTGGGCTTAAGTCGCTATCTTCAAGGGCTCTTTGAGGTCCACCTGCAGATTGTGGGTCGGTCACAGCAGGGCGGCTTCCCCGTATTGAAGGCTCGGTCACAGCAGGCCCCGTAAGGCGGCTTCCCCGTGCAAAAGTCTCGATTACAGCAGGCCCCATGGGGCGGCTTTCTCGTAATGCAGGCACTGTCACGGTCGGTTTCGCATCTTGCGTTCCCCGCGAATCCGTCTCAGCTCTAAGTGGCTCGATGGACGTACGTAAAGTAGTGTCTTGAGGGTTTTCAGCAAATGTAGGAAAGGTTTGCATGAAGACACGTCGCACGTCCGCTGAATGCGTGGGCCACCGGCACTAAAGTATATGAAGTAACCTTTGCGTTCATTGTCGTGCCCGACGAATACACCGGCCTTGCCTCGCTCTCTAAACTTGTATCGAGTATTTATCTTTGAGCGAGGGATCTTCGCCACAACGCGCACTCCGAAGACGTGAAGCTGGCTGACATCGGGAGCGTGGCCATAATAGCGCTCATACGGAGTTGCATTTGGATAGCTGCGGGAAAGGACTCGGTTTCGGACGTATACTGCATGGCGGGCAGGGGGTCCGAAAATGATATTGTTATTTATCGTAGTAGCATCTTCACGATAAATTATCGCGAAGCTAGCTTGTATGTTGGCAATACGTTATGATGCTTTAGCTAGAAGACCAATAAATTATTGAGTTATTGCTGCAATAATCACGGTTTAATGAATCAATAACAGGTATCTACGCTCGAGTTGCTGTGTCAAGTGTTTGTGCGTCCCAGTAACCAGTATTTTCGCGCAGGAAGAGAATCATTTCTAAAGTAATGGGCTGCAGTCCATGGCGTTCTTGGCCAAACGTGGTACGAGCAACGCTAAAAAAGCGCTCCACCACGTTGGACGTCGCAGGGATTGCGTGCAAGAGCTTGTACTTGGTCTCCTTCGCGGCAAGTCGGCGTCTCTTTTGAAGCAGCTGGACGAACGAGCTTTCGCCGTCGTCCTCGTCTTCACTCACTGCAGGAGGGCCTGTCGACTTGAACGGAGTCAACACTATTTTTTCAGCTCGCGTGAGGCGGGCTGCATTGCCGCCTAAGACCCGTACACACCCTGACTCAAAGTCAGGGCTGTGAACAATTTCAGCGCGTGGGCCTAGTGCTCATAGTGAATACAAAACAAATTAGCAATGGATACTAGAAAAGGAAAAAATATGCTGCACGTACCAATGTACCGAGCGTAGTGTGGTTTAATGGAAATCAAGCCATCCAGCCACACTCGAGCATCAAGTAGTGATACTTCGTTTCCCTGTAAAGCTTTTGCAACGGACTCGACCTTCTTCAAGTCTGCTAGCAGAGCACGCAAACGGCGGTTGTACGAAGGGGACGGCAGCAAATCTGCGATGTCGTCGTCATTGCTGTCGATAAACTCCAGCAGTGTGAAGTACCGCATCACCATAGCGAAAGTGGAGCTCCATCGAGTATCTTGGCGGATAACTGGACGGAGCGGCGTTTTAGTTCTACATTCAAAATAGAAACCCAATTAGAAACGTTTCTAACTACATCATTATCAGTTCAAACTTACCTCAGCTTTGGCACTTTGCTTCAGGTTACGAAGCTTGATCATTAACTTCTGGACAGCATCCAGCTCGTCCTCATAGTCTTGCATGTCAGCTTGCACTGCTCGGTTAAGGCGGTGGCTGGCACAGCCGATTAGCGGCACACCCATCAGCGTTGCGAGCCGCCGGTTAACCGAGCAGCTGTCTCCCACCAGGAAACAGCACTGACCCAGCTGCTTGTCGTAGCCCCGAGGCAGCATAGTGGCAAAAAATCCATGTGGCCGCGGGCGGAGAGGTCTTCCTCCTCCTCGTTGAGCAGTGGAGCCATACAAAGAAGAGGAGTCTTGACGACCCCGTCCACCTCGCAGCGAGCGTACACTGCAATGTAATGATCTGAAGCATGAGACCACCCATCAAAGATTAGCCCAAAAAGGTCAGGCATCTCTTCAGCGATGCCACGCTCCACGGCCCGCGTCACACTACTCATGCCAGAGACGAGCGTCTCGACACAAATTGAGTCAAGATTAGAGTACCTATAGAAAGCAAATAGAAACAGAAGTTAGAAATTCACTGGCAACTTTAGAAATGCGTATGACTTACCTTTTGGCCGCCTCATTCTCACAGAATGACAGCGGAAGATTGCTCTTTAGGATCCACTCCATCCAGCTGAATAGATTGAGAGAGGAGCGCCGCACGTAGTTGAGGATAGACCCCGTCTCGGTCGAGGTGGCGGTGAGCATGAGGCTCTCATGGGTTGGGTGCTCGCTTCGAACGTGCGATACCAGGTTGGAAAAGCCATTGCGGCTAGCCTGCTTTCGAACCGTGCCGCAACGACAGCGGTAGTACTCGAGGATGACTTCATCAAACTCGTCGCGGCACGGTTGAAAGAAGAACCCAGCAATTTGTGCTGGCGTGAACGTGGAGCGCACACTGCGTCGAGACGAGAAGGCCATGGTAACGGGAGTGTCGGCGTGGGAAGTGAGAGAAAAGAAAATGAGTCTGCTGAGATCAGCCGATTCGGCAACAAAACGACTGGTTCGTGGCGATCGATTGACTGCTGCAGATAACTTCAGGAAACTGTACGCATAAATTACCGTATGTAATATGCAGCCACCATAAATTATGCACGAGCCTAGTTTAGGGTGACAGCATAAATAATGTCTGCTTATTTATTGAAATTACTGTGTCGTCAAATTTTTTTCGGGGGCCCTGATGGCGGGCAGCGTACTCCCAGAGGTTGTGAGGCAACCCGGAATGTACTAAAGGCGTTCTTGCCGTCTCCGAGATCGTCCGGTTTGCGCGTTCCACCACCCCGTTCTGGAAGTGAGCATGGGGCTCTGAGTATTCACGCTCTATACCGGCCGCTGAGCACACACTTTGGAAGGCCGTACCCTCGAACTCTCCTCCATTGTCTGACCTCAGGACCTTGATTAAATGTGGCTGATTGTCGGACCGGCGGTTGACGATTGCAAGGTAATCCTCAAAAG
Organism: Phytophthora infestans T30-4; assembly: GCF_000142945.1. Lineage (NCBI taxonomy): Eukaryota > Oomycota > Peronosporomycetes > Peronosporales > Peronosporaceae > Phytophthora > Phytophthora infestans. The sequence goes on along the minus strand of NW_003303758.1, from coordinate 3,938,337 downwards.
CTGCAGCAGCGTCTGACTTGTTTCGTAGGAAAGAGATATGCGTAAATCCAATCCACTTCAGAGCGAGGAAGTAATGATTACCGTGGATACTTCTCTGCATTGGGCCAGCGAGATCTGCGTGGCACACCTCGTCTTTGGAGAGTTGAGGGCGAGTTGCTTTCTTGGGCGCAGAGCGAGCCGTTACCTTGCTTAATGCACACGCCTCGCATTTGTCGTTAAGTACACGAGAGCCAACTATTTTTAGACCCTTCACCTTGCCCGAGTTCTCCAGTTCCAGGATAGAGTTGTAGTTTAGGTGAGCGAGTCGCTGATGCCAGTGCCTTAAGTCCTTTTTGCTGTATTTCGGCGCTTGGGCGACCAGTGCAGATGCTGCCGCCGACCGGCTGGTGCCTCCTTGCAGCTCGTAAATACCACCTCGAACCACTCCAGAGAAGAGCAGTCTCCCGAATACTTCACACTTGTGCCCACTGAAGCTTACGTGCATGCCGTCTTTAAACAATGCCGCCACTGAGATGAGTGTGCGGGTTATTCCTGGCACGACTACGACATCGTGGAGAACGGTGCCGTTGTCCAGTCGCAGGCTGCCACGTGCGGTTGCAATTAATGTGCGCTCGTCCGCCACCTGGATAACGTGTTCGCCGCACGGTTCGGCGTCGTGAATGTCCGCGCAGAGGAATTTCCATATCTCAGTGATTATCACTGATATTTTGGTTTTAGATGGGGTTAATTGCCAGTCCATGACATTAATCAGTAGACGAGTAGTAATAGCATTTTCAAGAATAAAATAGTAATGAATTGTTATTATCCTACTTAAAGCGTAATACAGTATTACATTCGACAAGGAGTCTCGAGTTAGAAGTGTTGTGCGATGAAGTGTTTTTTTTTAGCTATACACAAGCTTAAAATACATGAAAAAAGAAACGATAGGATTGTAATGGTCTGACCCTCTCCTCGCTGCCCTTGGTCTCCTCGTCTAGTATGACCTCGTGCACCTCCCACCAGCCGACCTTGTCGAGTTGTCTTTTTAGGTGCTGCACCTTGCTCGACAGGCGGCTGGCTTTTTTTTTCTGCGTGCGGCTTGAGCTGCAACCGCCTTCGGACCGCAACCACTTTTGCGCTCGAGGTGGCCCTTTAGCTTGGTGCACGAGCTGAATGTAACGGCACCTCCAGCAAGTCTTGGTCCTCCTCGTCTTTGGACGTCCTGGCTTCTTCTTCGATACACGGCGCAAAACTGGGGCCATTGCAGGAAGTAGAGAAAATGAAACTGTTAGCAGTTGAATACAATACATGCACACGTATATTAATTTAGCTTTTAACCAACTTCACTGTTGGCTTCCCTGATCATTGCGATATGTATGTACTAATATAAGTACATGCATACTACTATCACTGACCTCAGTGATTGTAACGTTACTTACTATTTTCTGTAATCTCAGTGATAATCACTGAGATATGGAAATTCCTCTATCCGCGCAGCTTCCCATGTGGAAAGACGCACCTGAGTCGATCACAGGGGCACTGTTGGGTATACCTGGGTCAGTTATAAAGTGCTCTCTCCCCAGTAGTGCCCGTGGCCTTCATTCGTGGTCCTCCCAGTCGTGGTCCTCGACGGGCTTTGCAGCGGTCGGATCTAGAGCGTGCTGTGATTGTCCCTCTTCCTGATTTTTCGTAACTGTGGTAGCGATACTGGCCAGGCGGGCTTACACCACGGTGCCTTGGCTGGTGGACCACTGGTCGTGGTATCCTGTGGTGTGGCCTCACCGTTGGCAAACGCCGCACACGGCGTTTGAGTAGTCGCGTCGCGGTGCCTTGGACCGACGGCCACTGAGCTCAGAAGGACTATGGTCATTTCGCTTCATTTTCCCCACTTTATCGCGCGAAAAATTGGGGGGTGCGCTGGACAGCTGTCTTCTCCTATTATGCCAGCAATCTTCGCGAGGTACTTCACGGCTTCCTCCATTTCATGCCAGGGATTGTCCAACTGCGTCTTAATGCAGCTAAGTCGAGAAGCACGATGCTGCGGCCACGCGCTCTTGATGAACGTTGATAGGGCATCTTCTGCAGTCGCTTTGGTCTCTTCACCGTCGTTCATCGTAGCAGCTATGGTGCTTAAGCGACGGGCAAAATCGGCGTAGGACTCGTTGGCCTTCTTGATGGTTCTGCCTAAGGTGGAGCTGATCTCGAGGCGATCGAGCGAGCAGCGGAACTGCTCGCGAATTGCGATGCACAAGGCATCGAAAGACACACCTTGGAGCACATCAAAACGTCGTATGAACCACGTCGACGCAGCACCTCCCAAGTGTGCAGCCACGACCATCATCTTGATGCTGTCGGGCCAAGCTGCCTCGTCCACCATTTCTCTAAGTCGAATCTGGATCTTGAGGCGCTTAATCCAGTCGCCGGCACCAGCGTCGAGGAAACCTTCTTTAACTTCGCCGGTGAAGTTTTTAATTTTCACCAGCTTCGTGCTGTGCTTCTTGGAGGTTGGGGGTTCTGGGTCCGGTTCTCTGTCTCCTAAGTTCGCCATAATGTGGGAGTGTCGATGCGGCTGTTAACCTGTTGTCTTGGTGGGGAATTGGAAAGTGAATTGATGAATTAGACTGGACTAAAGACTGAGAGTGCACTATGTTGAACTACACCTTTGCCAGTCCAAATCGGCGACAGTGTAAAGCAAAGCTGTGTGAAGTAACTTAAGTGACAAAGAAATTTTTAATTTTTATTTTCAAAAATTGACTTTAGAGCAATGGCGATTTAGTGCAGAGCTAACTGGTGGTCGGCATCAAAACAAGTTAAAAAAGTCCACCCTGTCTTCGCCCTTTGCTTCTTCCTTCCGAGCACCATCGTACCCGGCACCCCCACGTTAAAATTCCATTTTATGCTACCTCGGTCGTCGTCGACACGTGCAAAATGCAACTTAGGCCACACACTCGACACGCAGACAGAGCCGTCGCGACTGGGCGATGCTGGACGACTCCATGAGCATTGAGCGGAAGATACGCTCCTCGCTGTAGCCTGCCTTCTCAAGCATCGTGATGCGCTCCAGCGGCTTGAACCAGCGCACGCGTCTCCGCCGATGTCGTCCTGCGGTTTCCTGCCTGTCCCCCGCCTGTGTTTTCTCCCGCTGATGCTGCGCCGCGTTCACTGAAGTCCTCCACACACATTGCGGGGTTCGAGCCAGCCGGTCGCCACCACCACCGCGTCGAGGCACTGCGCTGCCGCCGATGCCCACGCCGAACTCGTAGACGGTGACGGTGGACCAGCGTACGCTCTTAATCGCCATGGCTGCTGTGTATGTGGCTGTTGGACTGGGGCGAGGAAGGAATGGAGGAAAGACCCAGAGGGCGTCGGCTGTATGTCGTTCACGCGCCCCTCCCGGGTGGCCACTCACTCGCGCCGCTGCCATGCAAGTACCAGATTTGGTGGATCTTCTCCATCCACTTACAAACACTCAGTGGCTTGCCTTGCGTTGTTTTTCCCAGTCAGCGCTCAGTTCAACATCGTCCGCTTGCCCAGAAAACAGAGCGCCGGATGCAGCTGCTTGAAAACGCTGCAGAGCATAGCTTCCATGTATGGATCTGCGCTTGGTTAACAAGATGGCGCGCCACTGTGCGTTGTCAGTGGCGGCAGCTATTCGTAGCAAACCTATGGAGTACGGCACGTAAAGTTTTGCACTACACTAAATCAACTTTGCATGACAGGCTTTTTCTAAAAAAATAAATTTCAAAAATTAAAAAAATTAATTACGGGACGTTCCACTTTGCTTTACACTGTCGCCGATTTGGACTGGCAAAGGTGTAGAGGAGCGTATACGTCAACATAAGGTGGTCTACACGCCGTACACAGGAGACGACTCGGCGCTACTTGAGCTACTGGACCGTTGTATTGACACCACCCGACGTCTCATCGGCATTCGACCACGAATCTGCTACCCGCATGAAGTGTCCGTCCCGCGTCCACCCATCAAGTATGAAGCCAAGGTGGATGTGCGGAAGGAGAAGGAAGAAGATGGCCGTCGACTGGCCTGTGAAGCTCAGAAGCGTCGACTGGCACAACGTGAGGAACGCGAGAAGGAAGAGCGTGAAGCTCAAGCCAGTGAACATGTGGGTGGCTTGAGTCGCTTCTTTGGGAACATCAAGACGGCAGTCGGGCTTGGACACGTTGTGTCTACTAATGAAAGCTTGGATGACGTCGAATACGCAGACGTATGTGGTACAGCTGAACCGAAGGAAGAAAAGCCGCAGGTCACACTACGCGACGCACAAGCTCACCTGTCCAAGGACACGCTCGGAGACTCCTTGCGCTTTGTCAACAAGCTGTACAACCGCGCATTCGGCAAGCCAAAGACATCAGATCGACGTCGCGTGCCTTCGCACATGCCATTCCTGGTGCAAAAGTCGATCATTCGTGAGATTAAGGACCATTGGACACAGGAGATTCAAGACACAAGTGCACACCGCTTCCGTCATCCTCAAGACATGCAGTTCAGCTTCTCGTACTTCCATTATCTCATTAATCGCGCCAAGATCCACCCTCACACGTTGGAAGAGATCTGGAGTGAATACCTGGACGCCAATCGTAACGGGATCCTGGACGAGAGCGAAGTGCTGACAGCTGCGAGTCTCGCGCATGGTGACGCTCCGCCTGAGATTTTCGTGAGCGAAGTGCGTGAGTGCGTACAGCCTAATAAACGCGAGAAGGTTCGTGAGATTCCGACGGCGGAGGGAACGCTGCGACTTAGCGAGACATTAACGCCGTACATCACTCTGGAGAACCTCGAGCAATGTCCTTCGGTACGTGACGCGCTCGTTAAGAACGTTCGATACGAGACCAAGGTGGAATTAATGTCGGAGACTAAGGTGACGTTCCACATGCTGAGCGACAATTACTAGTTTGCGTGGAAGCAAATGATGGGCACGCGAGCGAGACGCACCAAGTTTGTGTGCATCAACGACGACATGAAGAACCCGTCAACTGCGGTGAGTCAGATCCTGCACGAACTCTTCCTGTCCATTTGGCCCAAACGCTCGCAGTTCGAACTGCCGTATCACCTCAAGAACCGCTACGCACACATCGACGAGTTCACCGCCGCACAGGAGCGTCGTCATGTTGCAGCAGCCATTGAAGATATTGCTCGGGCTCGTGCAGCTTCGGCGTCGCAACTTACTCAAGACTTCCAGCACACTCAGGAAGATAAAGAAGACAAGGTAGATGAGTCAGCTTCACCAACGAGTAAGTGGCGTTCAAGGAAGGCGTCGGCCTAGAGAAAAAAAAGTAAACGGATGCAACGTCGACACGTTGAGTTTGGCATTAGGCAATGTTTGTGGGGTTTAAATGCTTTTTGCGAAATAAAGTAAGTGCTTCTCTCGCCCTGCGTCAGGTGGTAGCTCAGTCGATCGTCGAGAAGAAACTGGATCGCTGTTAATCGTGGAGGGCGAAGTAGAAAGCTTCCCGACGGCTGACTACTTCCAACTGAGTAACGGAAGACACAGACGACGTCGACGGTGTCACGGGAGAGAGAGCCAAAGTATCGTGGCAGCTTTCTGCCTTTTGATACTCCAACATCGGCCCATAGAATAATGAATGGTAGTAGAACGGGACTGGGTCGACTATAGAATGCCTTGGCCAGTGAAGGTCAAGGCCTGGTCATGTGTGGCCATCGATGGCCTAGTACACATCAGGTGGTGGCCGAGACCGGCGTTGGTGCTGGTCTGCAGATGAACCCTCAGCGTGTAGTTGGCTTGCTCTAGACGCTTCATGTGCTCGGCGGCCTGCGTGGCCAGCTGTTTCAATGCGTTGTTCTCGTTCTGAACCTCCTCTTTCTGCTGATTCTGGATGGCCACGGCGCGCTTCAGCAGCTTGTTTTCACCCTGGAGTCGGGCCGCATCGCTGGCCTGAGCGGCCACGCGTTCCTGTGTATGCAATTAGCCAAGCGTACCCATGAGTGATGGTCGCTCCTCGGCTACGCCGAGTGGTGACCATTGTGATGAAGGAAGTAGTCGTAACAACAGTAAGTTGCAGGGACTGAAAGTCCAGCAGGGGAGAAAACCGAGTGCTGCTGCTTGCTCTTGACGGCGCAAGTTGTCGAGTGTGTAGCAGCACACGGAAAAACCCCGGTAACATATATTGGTAGGATTAGCAGTAGGATGGGGCTGGCGGCTCGCCAGCCAATGGTCCGTCGAAGTCCGGCTTCTGGACGCGAGCATCGCGTCCTGGAGGCACCTGAGCCTCAGGTTTGAGCTGGACGCAGTCCTGGCTCTTCCTCCACACTTCACACTCCCACTTGATCTAGTCGAAGCGCAGCTTCAACATGATCACCTTGTAGAGCTCACCACGATGTTCTTGGCATCTTCTAGCTGCGCTGCAGCACGACGCTTCGTCCTTGGTAGCGCTCTTCCTCCTTCTTGTCCTTCGCATGCATGAACCGGTAGTAGTAGCTTGCATTCACGCATGGCGATGATGTTTGGCTCCCACTGAACGAGCTGAGCCTTGCTGACGGTCGATGCGCAGCACCTTCATCCCATCACGGCAATGTTCGAACTTGTCCTTCGGCAATGGCTTCGTCATCGCGTCGGCGATCATGTCGTCGGTGCCAACATGGCGAATCCGTAGCTGCTCGTTCTCCACGAGGTGGCGCACCAAGTGGAACTTGTTCATAATGTGCTTGTTCTTGCTGTGCTTGCCAGGCTTGGCAGTCAGATAGATGCACGACTTGTTATCGCCGATAATCTCCGGAGTCGCGAACTCCCAGCATAGTTCTTCACAGAGTCCACGTAGCCACTGTAGATCTCTAGTGCCTTCATTCATGGCAATATACTCTGCTTCCGTTGTGCTCTGTGCGTTAATCTCTTGCTTTCTTGATCCGTACGAAACCACGTTACCATTGACGAACGTCACGAACCCGCTAACACTCTTTCGGTCATCAGGGTCATTAGCGTAGTCAGCATCGGTGTAACACGTCAGCTTGACGTCGTTCCCAATAACAATGTCCATCACTAAGCCGTGGTCTTGAGTACCACTCAGGTAGCGTAGCACCCTCTTTCCCATAGCGTAGTGTGTGTGGTCGAAGCAGGACAGGTACTTGCTGAGATTACGCACAGCGTGCGCAATGTCCGGCCTTGAGGCTGAGACCAGATATTGTAGTGCACCAACGAGCTCTCGGTACGGGGGCGGGGAGTCATCTTTCGCATTTGTGACCACCTCAGCGCGCAGCGCTTCCGGTGTTGCAACCGCGTTGCAACCCTCCATGTGAAATCGCTTTAGCACCTCCGTAATATGTTGCCTCTGGCAAAATACCGCATGTCGACGCTCGCTGTCGATCAGTATCTCCACGCCTAGTAGATACTTGACTGGTCCGAGAGATGTGAGTTCATACTCCTCACTGAGTTGCTTAGCAACCTTAGCGCAAAGGTCACTAGGGCCGAGGAGCAGTAGGTCGTCGACGTACACCGTGAGCAACATGGTGACTTCTCCTCCCACTTTCCTGGCGTAGAGTCCGTAGTCAGAGTCGAGGCGCTCGAGTCCGATCTTCGTCAGGAACTTGTACAATGTCTTGTTCCAAACGCGAGGCGCTTGCTTTAGCCCATACAAACTCTTTTGTAGCTTGCATACATAGCGCGTAGAGTCTTCTCCGAAGCCTGGAGGCTGCTCCATGTAGACCTCCTCGTCGAGGTCACCGTACAAGAACGCGGTCTTGACGTCGAACTGCAAGATGGCCCATTCCCGTTGCAGCGCGTATACGATCACGCATCTGATCGTCTCAAATCTGATAACAGGTGCGTATGTTTCACTGTAGTCGATGCCCATGCGTTGTAGAAAGCCTCTGATCACTAGTCGAGCTTTATATCGCTTAATCCGGCCCGTAGAGTCTCTCTTGAGCGCGTACACCCACTTGCACGAAATGACACGCTTGCCCTTGGCCTCCGTGCGTCGCACGAGCACCCAAGTTTCGTGCTGCTGCTGTGAGTCCATCTCAACTTGCATCGCTGCTTTCCACTCCTTCCACTTCTTTGACCTTGCCGCATGCTTGTGACTAATGGGGATCTGCACATCCTCGACGTTCTGCTTCGTCACATTCGTCACTACGTAGTCTTTGAGTCGGGCGGATGGTTGTCGCTTCCGCTTCGGTCGCGACGTAGCTGCACTGTCGTCTGGCGACGACTTCTGCGTCGTGCATGGCTCCCAGTTCTCGTCTTCGTGAGCATCACGTCGACTGTCCTTGGCCTTCGAGGCTCCCACTCGATTTGCACATGCTTTCGCTTTATTCTTGCCTTTTGTGTTCTTCCGCTTGGAACCTCCCACTGAAGCTGCTGGCTTCTTAGCGTCCTCGCTTGGTAGCTGTGGGTCATCACTTCGAGTCGCAGACTCGGCTTCAACTTCAACACCTTGGTCCTGGCTCTCACCAGCAGTGGCCAGCTTCGCCATCTCCGCTGCTCGCCTTTCTGCAAGCTCTGCAGGAAGCTGCAGGTACGTAGACATTGTCGTCCGGATCGGCACGATCGGGATCTCCGCAGGTAAGTCGTAGTCTCCGTAAGCGTAGGTGTTTGCAAGAAGTTGCTCAATATACACAGTGTTTACCGTGTACTTCTCATGTGCCTTCATGTTTCCATCTCTGCACGTCGTCACTGATCCTGTGCGCAGGTTCAGCAGCTTATAGCCCTTGGTCTTCTCGCTGTAGCCAAGTAGTAAGCACATCTGCGTCCTTGGAGTGAGCTTCTCCTTTCTCTGCCGAGAATCATCAGGGATGTGCGCGTGCACCAAGCACCCCCACGCCGCAGCACGCTGAGGTCTGGCCGCTCTCCGTACAGGGCCTCGTACGGGGACTGCTGGTCCTTCAACACCGGCGTCGGCGTCTTGTTGAGCGTCTCAATGCATGTAGGAAGCTCTCC
>NW_003303758.1:3927975-3929352 GCF_000142945.1 Phytophthora infestans T30-4 | reverse complement strand
CCCCAGTTGACCTGCCCCGAATGAAACATCCCCTTAGAAGTTTCAAAAAGCTGGCGACCTGGCTATGCAGTAAGCAAGTGTTATTATTGGTCAATGGCATGTGGATTTCAGAAAAATAAGAGTAGAAGTAAAACTGATATGAAATAGCTAAATTTGATCTCATTTTCGGAATCAGAGGTCGTGATCCCTATATATCTAGCTACCGATATTTGTTTTCCCTGAATAAGACCCTTCTTTGGCGAGTCATGCTTTACTGCTCCTTGTGATCGGATCATCCGCACTGGGAAAATCTGGATTGGAGCGCCATTTGCAGCAGTGTCGACTACAACTCTGGTCTCTCGTGGGTTTCTAGTGATGATCTCGTGGTATGTGAACTCGTTTTGGACTTTGTACGAGTTTGCGCTGTCGAATGCTGCAAAGTTATCCGGGCACGAAATTGTCCACGTCCACAAAGAGCTCGTTCACGCTGACGTCCTCGTCGTTTATCTGGGTATTGTAGCGTTTCTAAGCTGGATTATTCGTGAACGGATTGACCCTGCTATTGCAATATTTCTGTTTGAAATCATACACAAGCACAGACTCAGCTTCATTAAGATATCGCCGCTATTCTAAACAAGATTATAACGTACTCGAACAGCGTCTTTCAGCTCGGTAAAGCTTAAGTGTCGTCGAGTGCTAACGACATGTCTCCGTTAGATTTCTGGTCCACGTTCCAGATTCCTAAAAAAGACGGTACTTTTCTGGCAGCGTCATTTTTCCCGAAGATCAGCTTGTTAGGGCTCATCGTATGCTTCGCTCTGTTACGCAAACTCTATCGACATTTCTATCCGGAACCCATTCATCAAAGCCTTTCGAGTCAAAGCAAGAACCAGTCGGCGAATGAGAAGACAGCGCTGACACTTAAAGGCACGCTAACCAACTTTGAGATCTCGACTGGTGCTGAACTTCAGGCCCGCTTTGGGGTTATTTCTGACTATAAGAATTATGTCTATTTTAGAGGGATGAAGTTTGCGTCTGCAGATGGAGTGTTCTGCTCCGGGTATGTTATTGTACATAGTAAATTTCTGGTAAAGTCGAATGATCTTTTGGCCATTGCGATGATCAAACTCGCCCACGCTCGCTTCACGAATGTATACGTGTATGAGGTGGAAGGCAACACGGTCAAGGAGACAGCCAGACTTGTATACCCGGTAACTTTTGCATGGTCGGATTTGTGGCGACTCAATGTTACAGTGTTGTTGTAAATAAAGAAAAAAAAGAGTACAATGAGATGATATCGACCGATGTATTTGTTGCTTAGGATTAACATGTTCATAACCTTCGCGGGCCTAGATGATCGTTAGCTTGTGGCGCGACAAACTGCTCGTCGGCGCGTGG
>NW_003303758.1:3859254-3927721 GCF_000142945.1 Phytophthora infestans T30-4 | reverse complement strand
TTGTTGTTGTTATTGTTGCCACGCCTGGCGGCACTCAGGATCGCCACTCCAATGTCCTTGCTCTCCGCACGTGTTGCACTTCGTCTTCGCCTTTCGCTTGGCGATGTCATCCCTCGCACTGGATGAGCTCTTGCTCTTCTGCCGCTTGTTCCGCCCACGCGGCGATGAGCTGCGGCTGCGACGATTGTTGCGGTTGTTGTTGCCTCGTGCTTGACTGCTGCTCGAGTTTCGACGTCCTCTTCCGTCGTTGTGTCCGTCGCCACGGCCATTAACAAATGCAACATCTCGCTGGACGGCACGTCCACCTCCACCACGTCCTTGCTGTAGCTCAGTCTCTTGGCGTGAGTGGTCAGCGAGTCGAAGGCGCTCGATCGCTTGCTCCCACGTAATGGACTCATCACGTCCAATACGTACTTCATGCTCGTTTACCACCGCTGGGTACACACCCACTGTATTCGACAATAGGATAGAGACGGCTTCCTGCTCAGGCAGCTGCTTGTTCGCGCGGCGAAGTCTCTGTTGGTAGTCGTCGATGTCACGAATGTAATCGTCAAGTCGTTCGTCACGTTGCAGGCGACGATTCAGCATATCTCGCTTGAGAAACACGCTGTTTACTCCAGGATGGTTATCAAAATGATCTTCCAGTGTTCGCCACAGTAGGATAGGATCAGCACGTTGAATAACACTTGTAAATCGCATCTGTAGCTCTTGACTAAGTCCCATCGTAAGTTCACGTTGAGCAACACGCAGTCGTTGCTTGAAACAGCCGCGCTGTCCTTCGTTACGTTGGTCTGCCATCGTTTCGCGCTCCATGATGGGGTCCAAGAGGTGTGCGACGTCGAGAATGGAGCAAATCTCGACGCGCCACGTCTGGTAGTTGGTATCGGTAAGTCTTGCGTTCAACTGCACGTGTCCGCTCTGGTTCATGCACCGCGTGCATCTGTGGTCTCCAACCATGGGTTCGTCCGTAGCGGAGTCGGTCCCGGCCTCGGTCTGGACTGGCTGCGCTGCAGCCTCGGACGTTCTTGGGTTTCTTGGCGGCTCGCTCTGACGCGTGCTGGCGTCGGCGGTAAGTTCCTCTGTGCTTGGGTTTCCTCGGCGGGGCCCGTACGGCGTCGGCACTCGCTGCGGTTGTGCTCGAGCCGCTGAGAATTCTTGAATGATCTGCCTTTGTGGGCGTCGGGTAGATGCTTCCACTGGAATGTTCTGCACTTGCTGCTGATTGGTCAGTGTAGTCATAACGGTACCGAATTGGGCCAATAAGAGCTCGAGTTGTTGCTCAACTCGGGTTGATGACGCTTGTGACGTCGCATGTGTCTCGTCTGACGTTGTCTCGTCTGCTCTTGCAGGCAACTGCAACTCGTCGGACGCGCGCGAGCTCTGCGTACTCCGGACTGGGCTTCCAGCTCTCCTTCTTGGGCTCATAACCTGAGTGATGGTCGCTCCTCGGCTACGCCGAGTGGTGACCATTGTGATGAAGGAAGTAGTCGTAACAACAGTAAGTTGCAGGGACTGAAAGTCCAGCAGGGGAGAAAACCGAGTGCTGCTGCTTGCTCTTGACGGCGCAAGTTGTCGAGTGTGTAGCAGCACACGGAAAAACCCCGGTAACATATATTGGTAGGATTAGCAGTAGGATGGGGCTGGCGGCTCGCCAGCCAATGGTCCGTCGAAGTCCGGCTTCTGGACGCGAGCATCGCGTCCTGGAAGCACCTGAGCCTCAGGGTTTGAGCTGGACGCAGTCCTTGCTCTTTCCTTCCACACTTTCACAAACCCATAAACTTCAGCAGCTCCAGGAAGCTATAAAATAAAGTCATTTTAGAGCATTTTCCACCGGTGAAGGCTCTACACCTTTTTCAAACTTCAAAATTGGCGACAGGTAAAATCAAAGTGACAAAACGTAAAGTTCAAAATGACATGACACTGACACTTAATATTTATGGGAGTATTTACGTTTGGAGTTCATTAGATGAAAGAGGCAAAAAGTGGCGGCCACTACTCCCGCCAATTTTGGTGGACGCTGGCTGGCTGTACGGCGTCGATGGAATCAGTGGACACTGTTGCTGCAGTTTGTGGCCGCACTGCCTTTCATTCATTTAGCAATTCTCACTGTGCTTCCTACCCACACAGCAATGCTGTACGACGACGCCACCGTTCACCGGGTTCTCCGTGCAGCTCACGAAGGCCAAGATTGGCGCGATGTCGCGCTCAAGAACGATGTCAAGCTTCGCACTGCTTACCGCTGGATCAATGCGGCCGAGGACAGCGGCAACTGGGAGGCTCTGCCTCGAAAGCCTCGTGGTGGTAAGCGCCACAGCAAGATTCAAGACGAGCACGTCGACTACCTAGTTGGTCTCATCGACGACAACTGTTACATCACGCTGGATGCGCGTGCGATCCAGATGAAAGATATGCCTGTAGGAGAATAAAGACAATATCAAGTTTGGCTTTGCTGGCTCCTATGTTCGATGTCATTTTGAACTTACGTTTTGTCACTTTGATTTTACCTGTCGCCATTTTGAAGTTGAAAAGGTGTATATCTATACCGGTATAGCGACTGAAGAGCTCAAATTGATAACTACTGAGGTTTCACCAGGCGTCTCTATCGCCAAATTTTTTTAGCTACCGGGGGGTTTCGGTCGCTATTCCGGACGCCATAGCGACTGAAATCTATAGGAGGTTGGATTACTTGCAAACGAACAATGCCTCGAGGAAAAGCTTGGTCGGACAAAGAAGATGCCGCCCTGTGCACGGCGTGGTGCGCTACGTCGCAGAACCCAATCGCAGGGGCCGATCAGAAGGCGGACAGCCTTTGGACGCTAATCTTGCAGTCATACCGTACGATAGTACCAGGAAACAAGCGCTCTCTCATCGCCTTGAAAAACCGATGGTCAGACATCAATCGAGATGTGAGCTGGCTTGTTGGTTGTTTGGTTGTTGTTGTTAGGCAAAACGAAAGTGGGAAAACAGAAAAAGACAGATTTGAAGACGCTCATAAGTTATACGAGGCTCTTCAAGGAGAGGAGTTTTCTTTTGCTGCTGCATACGAAGTACTTAAGAACAAACCGAAGAAAACGGCGAGTGTGAACAAGAAGCGACCTGCCGATGGAAATGCTGCTGAAACGAGGGATGCCAAGCGTCCCCAAGGTGCAAAAGCAGCGATCCAATCGCTGAAGGAGGGGGAACTTCTTGAGATGCAGTACGCTGCGTCTAGGTCGATCGCAAGATCAATGGAGCGCAAGAACGACATTTTGAGCGAGTGGGCAAGCATCCAACTCTTCAACATGCCCGATGCTGACCCTGATCAACGCGCTCAGTTTTTCAAAATTCTGCGTCAAAAGAAACTCTCCGAAATGATAAAAAAAGTTCGCGGAGTCGAAGCAGAGCGACGACGAGACGAGGGAAACCTACCAGGTTTCTGCTGCTGAAACTGAGATCCCTGTGGGGTTCTATCAGGAGTCAAGTGGCGTTGCGAGTGAATCCCAAGAAGAAAACATTGTTGAGATTGCAGATTTGTGACCAGAGTTTGATGAAGCCAGTGTACTTTTTATAATGCATTGCCTTTATTTTCCCAAGCATGTTCTACCAACTCTTTCTGAAGCTTGATGTGCTCGTATTCGCTGTCAATATTGCTAAATGCATCGATGACGTCTGTAATTGAGGTGATAGGACATCCAGATTGCGATACCGCTGGTTCAGGCGGATCTGAAAAGTACACGACATGAAGTAAATCGTGCCGCGACTCCACTATCATGTTATGCAAATTAATGCAGCAATGCATTACTTTTTCAAGCTTTTTAACAGTCCAGAACCGCGCAGGCAAAGCAAGTATCCTCCACTGTCGCTGAAGAACGCCGAATGCTCTTTCATCGTCTTTTCGTAGAGCTGAGTGAAGTTTCGTACGTTTTCTCTTTTGTGAGGTTGGCGTTGCTATACCTTTGGCAAATACCGACCAATTCGGGTAAATACTGTCGGCAAGCAAGAAAGGAAAATCGCGCTCTGTCTTGCCAAGTTTGGACGTAACGCGACGAATTTCACCATGAAGCAATCGTCGTAGAAATGACGATCTTTGAAGAACGTTGATGTCGCTGTTGGAACCTGCTGCTCCGAAATCAGCATGCCAAATCCACAGATCCCCTAATGCAATTGCTTCTAACACAACAGTAGGTTTCTTCTCGCGTCCTTTGTATTGACCAGCGTGTGCTCGAGGGCATAACGCCCACTCCCATTTCATGCAATCAATCGAACCTATCATTTCCGGGAAACCTCTCGCTTTATTCACGTCCAGCAAAGCTGAAATGTCGTGTTCTGTCGGTACTCGCAGGTACGTTGGTCCAAACTTTTCTACAACGGCAAAACAGAACTAATTTAATATCTCAAATACCGTAGATTCTCCGATAGAGCATACTTCATCCATCTCATCCCCTGCCTTCGCGTATGCCAACATCCGAAACGCTGAAGTAATTTTCAACAAGATACTAATTCCTGGCTTGTCAGTTGCATCAAAGCGCTGACGAAAATACGGATAATGCGAAATCAGCTCGTCGTGGACTCTCATGAATAATGGCTTGGCATGCGATACCGACGTGCAAATGTCCTGTCGTCGTGGAGTGGCGTTTCGGCGAAGTATCGCCGCACAAGCATCTCATTAACCGCAGTGAAGTCTCTGTCGACATTTGCAGCCTTGCCGGGCTGTGAACCGCCGTATTTTCTCTTTTTCGGTGCGCTAGGGGTCAAAAGTAGTGAGCAGACGTACGCCTCTTCCTCGTCGTCAAGAGCTTCTCGCAAAAGACGATTTCTTTACATAGCGACAGATTGGTGAGTGATGCCTCTCGGTGTCTATCGCTAAAATCATTCCGGCCAATCGGAAGACAGCGAGTTTATAGATATAGCGACACACCGGTGGAGATACTCTTAGGGGATGTTTCATGTCAACTGGGGCAACTCTCTCAGCCAATCAGAATCGCTTATTTCTGTCCCAGTTGCCCCGAGATTGGAGCTCGGAGCAACTGGGGTAAATTTATCTCTGTCAGATTCGATTAGAGCTGCTTTATCGTTTTTGCAGAATTCTAGCGCCCAGCACTACGAGTGATTTATTCGAGGATTTTCTCCGGGCATTCCCTCCGTCATGGAGGGAATGCCCGATGAGCTACGAGCTCTCCTAGGAGATACAGTCTTACTTTCGAATACAACAATCTCTACAGAGTCGCATGCTGCAATATCGGACGTGGAGTCCTATCTTAGCGTTAGTCCTACTCAAAATGAGGCGACGATGAAGGAGGTTGAAGCGCCCGTTGCTAAGAGAGGCTTAAAATGAGCTGCAGAGGAGGTACGGGTTCAATGCAGTAGCAGAAGTAGTAAAACGAACAAAATGGCGACGGTCGTCGTACTGCACTCGGCAAAAAGAGAAGTATGAACGCGAGGCTGTGGCGACACTCATTCCAAATTGCCCTGTCACATCAACGAGCGAGCCGCGGGAGCCGAGGTAGGGCAGAGTCAACTCCAACTTCATTTCAAAAGAGTAGCGAGTCACGTTACTCTCAGGTGCGTGGCTATAGTAATAAGTCCAACGCCGGCGAAGATACCCAGCTAAGCGCTTGATACACGAACGACGCATTCGAAATGCTCGTAAACAAGCTTCCTCAAATGCGCTGTAGTTCTCGTCAAAGTAGTTGTTCCCCACCGTTAAGTCCATTGAAATATTCGTCGCAAACTTCTACCATCAACCTCACCAATCGCAGCAACTACTAATGCTTGTATGCCTTCATTATTGATGCTAGGTTTGCCATATCAAGGTAGCGCTAGTCAAGGTTCTAAATAGTGATAGTAACACGATCAAGAGAACATTGATTTCTTCCAAACAATCTTCTGTCATTGCTGCTGTTTCTGTTGTCGCTAGCGGCTTCCTCCTGCTGTTGGTGTCATTGGCGACCTCTACCTCCTGCTGTCGGTGTCGGCGGCGACCTCTTTCGGTTGTCGAAGGTGGCGGCCTCTTCCTCCTGCTATCGGTGTCGGTGGCGGCCTCTCTATGCTGCTGTCGGTGTCGGCGGCGGCCTCTCTGTGCCGCTGTCGGTGTCGGTGGCGGCGGCCTCTTCCTCCTGTAGTTGGTGTCGGCGGCCTCTTTCTGCTGTCAGTGGCGGCGACTGACTCTTGGTGTTGATGTCGGCAGTGGATGAAAAGTCTCCAGAAAACGGTTATCCATTAAAATCGATGCAGTCGGCTGAATACTATATTTAGAAGAAAAGTTGCCCCAGTTGACCTGCCCCCGAATGAAACATCCCCTTAGAAGTTTCAAAAAGCTGGCGACCTGGCTATGCAGTAAGCAAGTGTTATTATTGGTCAATGGCATGTGGATTTCAGAAAAATAAGAGTAGAAGTAAAACTGATATGAAATAGCTAAATTTGATCTCATTTTCGGAATCAGAGGTCGTGATCCCTATATATCTAGCTACCGATATTTGTTTTCCCTGAATAAGACCCTTCTTTGGCGAGTCATGCTTTACTGCTCCTTGTGATCAGATCATCCGCACTGGGAAAATCTGGATTGGAGCGCCATTTGCAGCAGTGTCGACTACAACTCTGGTCTCTCGTGGGTTTCTAGTGATGATCTCGTGGTATGTGAACTCGTTTTGGACTTTGTACGAGTTTGCGCTGTCGAATGCTGCAAAGTTATCCGGGCACGAAATTGTCCACGTCCACAAAGAGCTCGTTCACGCTGACGTCCTCGTCGTTTATCTGGGTATTGTAGCGTTTCTAAGCTGGATTATTCGTGAACGGATTGACCCTGCTATTGCAATATTTCTGTTTGAAATCATACACAAGCACAGACTCAGCTTCATTAAGATATCGCCGCTATTCTAAACAAGATTATAACGTACTCGAACAGCGTCTTTCAGCTCGGTAAAGCTTAAGTGTCGTCGAGTGCTAACGACATGTCTCCGTTAGATTTCTGGTCCACGTTCCAGATTCCTAAAAAAGACGGTACTTTTCTGGCAGCGTCGTTTTTCCCGAAGATCAGCTTGTTAGGGCTCATCGTATGCTTCGCACTGTTACGCAAACTCTATCGACATTTCTATCCGGAACCCATTCATCAAAGCCTTTCGAGTCAAAGCAAGAACCAGTCGGCGAATGAGAAGACAGCGCTGACACTTAAAGGCACGCTAACCAACTTTGGGGTCTCGACTGGTGCTGAACTTCAGGCCCGCTTTGGGGTTATTTCTGACTATAAGAATTATGTCTATTTTAAAGGGATGAAGTTTGCGTCTGCAGATGGAGTGCACTGCTCCGGGTATGTTATTGTACATAGTAAATTTCTGGTAAAGTCGAAGGATCTTTTGGCCATTGCGATGATCAAACTCGCCCACGCTCGCTTCACGAATGTATACGTGTATGAGGTGGAAGGCAACACGGTCAAGGAGACAGCCAGACTTGTATACCCGGTAACTTTTGCATGGTCGGATTTGTGGCGACTCAATGTTACAGTGTTGTTGTAAATAAAGAAAAAAAAGTGTACAATGAGATGATATCGACCGATGTATTTGTTGCTTAGGATTAACATGTTCATAACCTTCGCGGGCCTAGATGATCGTTAGCTTGTGGCGCGACAAACTGCTTCGTCGGCGCTTCCTTCTTGGCAGTCGACACCAGGGGGTCCGAAAATGATATTGTTATTTATCGTAGTAGCATCTTCACGATAAATTATCGCGAAGCTAGCTTGTATGTTGGCAATACGTTATGATGCTTTAGCTAGAAGATCAATAAATAATTGAGTTACTGCTGCAATAATCAAGGTTTAATGAATCAATAACAGGTATCTACGCTCGATTTGCTGTGTCAAGTGTTTGTGCGTCCCAGTAACCAGCATTTTCGCGCAGGAAGAGAATCATTTCTAAAGTAATGGGCTGCAGTCTATGGCGTTCTTGGCCAAACGTGGTACGAGCAACGCTAAAAAAGCGCTCCACCACGTTGGACGTCGCAGGGATTGCATGCAAGAGCTTGTACTTGGTCTCCTTCGCGGCAAGTCGGCGTCTTTTTTAGAGCAGCTGGACCAACGAATTTTCGCCGTCGTCCTCGTCTTCACTCACTGCAGGAGGGCCTGTCGACTTGAACGGAGTCAACACTGTTTTTTCAGCTCGCGTGAGGCGGGCTGCATTGCCGCCTAAGACCCGTACACACCCTGACTCAAAGTCAGGGCTGTGAACAATTTCAGCGCGTGGGCCTAGTGTTCATAGTGAATACAAAACAAATTAGCAATGGATAGTAGAAAAGGAAAAAAATATGCTGCACGTACCAATGTACCGAGCGTAGTGTGGTTTGATGGAAATCAAGCCATCCAGCCACACTCGAGCATCAAGTAGTGATACTTCGTTTCCCTGCAAAGCCTTTGCAACGGACTCGACCTTCTTCAAGTCTGCTAGCAGAGCACGCAAACGGCGGTTGTACGAAGGGGACGGCAGCAAATCTGCGATGTCGTCGTCATTGCTGTCGATAAACTCCAGCAGTGTGAAGTACCGCATCACCATAGCGAAAGTGGAGCTCCATCGAGTATCTTGGCGGATAACTGGACGGAGCGGCGTTTTAGTTCTACATTCAAAATAGAAACCCAATTAGAAACGTTTCTAACTACATTATTATCAGTTCAAACTTACCTCAGCTTGGCACATTGCTTCAGGTTACGAAGCTTGATCATTAACTTCTGGACAGCATCCAGCTCGTCCTCATAGTCTTGCATGTCAGCTTGCACTGCTCGGTCAAGGCGGTGGCGGCACAGCCGATTAGCGGCACACCCATCAGCGTTGCGAGCCGCCGGTTAACCGAGCAGTTGTCTCCCACCAGGAAACAGCACTGGTCCAGCTGCTTGCCGTAGTCCCGAGGCAGCATAGTGGCAAGAAACGCCATGTGGCCGCGGGCGGAGAGGTCTTCCTCCTCCTCGTTGAGCAGTGGAGCCATACAAAGAAGAGGAGTCTTGACGACCCCGTCCACCTCGTAGCGAGCGTACACTGCAATGTAATGATCTGAAGCATGAGACCACCCATCAAAGATTAGCCCAAAAAGGTCAGGCATCTCTTCAGCGATGCCACGCTCCACGGCCCGCGTCACACTACTCATGCCAGAGACGAGCGTCTCGACACAAATTGAGTCAAGGTTAGAGTACCTATAGAAAGCAAATAGAAACAGAAGTTAGAAATTCATAGGCAACTTTAGAAATGCGTATGACTTACCTTTTGGCCGCCTCATTCTCACAGAATGATAGCGGAAGATTGCTCTTTAGGATCCACTCCATCCAGCTGAATAGATTGAGAGAGGAGCGCCGCACGTAGTTGAGGATAGACCCCGTCTCGGCCGAGCCGGCGGCGAGCATGAGGCTCTCATGGGTTGGGTTGCTCGCTTCGAACGTGCGATACCAGGTTGGAAAAAGTCATGCGGCTAGCCTGCTTTCGAACCGTGCCGCAACGACATCGGTAGTACTCGAGGATGACTTCATCAAGCTCGTCGCGGCACGGTTGAAAGAAACACCCAGCAGTTTGTGCTGGCGTGAACGTGGAGCGCACACTGCGTCGAGACGAGAAGACCATGGTAACGGGAGTGTCGGCGTGGGAAGTGAGAGAAAAGAAAATGAGTCTGCTGAGATCAGCCGATTCGGCAACAAAACGACTGGTTCGTGGCGATCGATTGACTGCTGCAGATAACTTCAGGAAACTGTACGCATAAATTACCGTATGTAATATGCAGCCACCATAAATTATGCACGAGCCTAGTTTAGGGTGACAACATAAATAATGTATGCTTATTTATTGAAATTACTGTGTCGTCAATTTTTTTTCGGGGGCCCTGGTCGACACTCGTCGGATTCATGGCTCAAAGGTGGGAGGCAGTGCTCACTTTCTGGTCGAACTTGGCGCTGTAGCTGGTTGTCGGCCGAGCGGCGAGTGTAGACTTGGCGGTGGGAGTGGCAGGTGGAATCTTGCTGGCGTCCATGATGAGGCTGGTCGAAGGAAATTTCAAAGTGAGAGTGAACACTCGAGGGCACGTGGGAGGCGAGCCGTCCATCGACCACTCGACGCGAACCAAAGTCGTTGAAAAGGATGGTTTCTTTTGCGATTGCGCTTTGCTGTACTTCGAACGAGGGATTATTATTTTGCCTAGAGTACTGATGCAAAAGCAATCCTTGCACCCGATTCCATGCTCTACAACGAAGTCTGCATTAGAATTTGATGAAGCTGTTTCTTGTAGAAAGGTCTGACGTTGCTGACGGGAATGTCGATGCAAAGAACTTCATTTCATTTTGTCGAATGTCACCAATGAAACTTTGCACTAGGAACCCCTACGTACATTCAATCCTATGGTATTCAAGTTTGGGAGAAAAATTAAACTTAAGTTTCTCCGTATCGCTACTCCCGTCAGCAACGTCAGACCTTCCCACAAGAAACAGCTTGTGACGCAGACTTCGTTGTCGAGCATGGAATCGAAGAGCAAGGATTATTTTGCATCAGCACTAGGCAAAATAATTCTCCCTCGTTCAAAGTACAGCAAAGCACAATCGCAAAAGAAACTATCATTTTCAGCGACTATGGATCTCGTCGGGTGGTCGATGGACGCTCCCACGTGCCCTCGAGTGTTCACTCTCACTTTGAAATTTCCTCCGACCAGCCTCAACATGGACGCCAGCAAGATTCCTCTCGTCTGGTATAAATAGTTTGACTTGTTTCTCTAAGCAGCAATAAGAATTTCGACATTTCTGGTTTTGAGATGCCCAATCCATGTACATCTTATTCCCTTGCTCGATTTTCTAATATGTTAGAAACGTACCCAAAGGCTTTTAATACCGGTACGCCTCGATATGCTACGGTGTAGCGTAAAATATCGGTATCACATACCGCCGTTCAAAGAAAGGCGCTAAAATCGATCTAGAGTGGTGGTCGAAATTAACAGGTCGATAGACCGAAATTAGCACCGCCACACAAGCATTTAAATTTGGTGCTGCAGGAAACTAAATTAGCGGCCAGACTCCACACCAAGATGCAGGCACAAACGCCGCCCACACGCCATAAAAGCGGTAAATCTGACTTCGCTACATTCGCAGCACCCCCCTCTTTGATCGGTGACACTCTAATACGTTTGTCTTCTCTTCAGGAAGCACGAGAGCGAGGCATCAACGCAACGCATAATGGCTCGAAAGCTTCACCAGTGTGCGGACGTACGCGACCCTTTCAGCTCACTTGAACGCTCTCTACAACTCCAATGGAAACGCTATAAGTCGCAAAAGTCTAAAGCCGACGAACTGAGTCGAATACACGTCGCAGTGGCGCAAATAACCCATTTCCAGACTCTTTTCGGCGCCGAAATGGACGGAGAAAACGTGGAGAAACCAAATATTACGAATCTAGGCAAACGCCATGGTGTCAGGACTTCTGAATAATACGATATAAGCTTTACCTCTGAAAAAGTAAGTAAACGTGTGTTTCAAAGTATGATCACAACAAATTCAAAAGAAACGTACAATAATACCTATCCAGTTCCCCCTTTTTTTAATCAATTTTATGAATCTATGTCCACCGAGTCTTGGGAGATTTGGCCAGCAGCGATTGCTCGTACGGCGATAGCGTTTCGTGCCTCCGTTCACTCTATTAAAAAAAACCAATTTCTCTACACTACATCACGTCCTGTTATCTCTACGCCCTCTCGAAAGGGCTTGCCGTCATCCTGGAATCAACTCTGCACGAGCTTGAACTAAGAAGATGCATCACAGCTTCTGCAAGACATGATAAGCCAACAGGAGCTATATCCCGTGTACCACTTTAGCGGCGCCGCTCTCCATTCGTAGTACAAGATCTGCGCTAAGCTTGCAAGCACTGCAAGCACTGCAAGGTCCCCAACATGACATGCCCTTGACGGATGAAGGATTTGCTCTGGAAGGCGACGGAAATCGTCGACATGAGCGGGCAAGCATGTCTCGAGCTCTTGGACGCCGTCGAAGCCGACCATTATCCCCTTGCCACCATGATTTATCAAGCCGCTCGCACACGAGAGCTTGATGCCTTTGCGCATCCGCCATACCGTTGGCCAAAAGTTTGACCTTGTCGTCTCAGCTGGTGCAGACTTTGAGCACCATTACTGACACTCCCTCTTTGGCAGCCGCAGAGACCGTACCTCTGCATTTCGCAGGTATGCAGGCGAGCACCGCGTCTTCACGCTCGCTAACGACTATGGCGAGTCAGATTTGACCGAGGTCGGGAGTGGGTCGAATGCCCCAGCCGTTTCTGGTAGGCGTGTCACGAAGGCATTCCAACGCTAAGCCGTGAGGAAATTAGATACCTTTGTTCTGAACTGACGAATCATTCAAGATGAAATTCAAATGTACCCGGAGCACGTTTGCAGGAATACGGATTTCTCTCGGACGTTTATCTATTTACCACATCACAGCTTTGAGGTGGTCACTACGGTGCCTCACTTCTTACGTTAAGACGCATGTATGCTCGCGTAAATGGAGCTGAGATGACTGTAAAGTATGTGATGAGTGATGCTAAGATAGCCCCACACGATTCCGATAACTACTTTCTTAACCTGGTCGCAACACCACGTGAGAAAGCACAAGCGCTTAGTGGCGAGCATTGGGCTCTAATGTTTCGCGGTCTATATGATGTCCACTTCTCCCGAGACGACGTTGCGTTCAATGCCCAAACCACCGGTATGCCATATGAGTTGACTGAAATTTGAGGTTGTAGCGTGTACGTGACGGCGTGGTGATTTCAAAATACAAGTTTACTATGTGACACTCTATCCGGCTTCATTACTATAACCAATCCTGTTGAGAAGCTCAACCGGACATATATCTGCCAGCTGAAGATGAAACTACTCCCTACTCAGTAGCTCGCGTGCTCCAGTCACCGCTCGATGGCGTTTACGCGGCCCTCGCTGCATCCTCAGTGTCCTACAATTCTGAAAGATCGTGCATCTGGTCTTCATCGGCGAGGACTACTAGAAGCGTACATCGTAGCTCGCACAGCTGTTGTCTTACGTTTGGGAGAAGCTGACCGAGATTTCGTTTACGACTGTTCAAAGTCCCCCTGCCCGAATTTGGCCCAGAACTCCAATCCGGGATATCCGCTCTATTTTGCGCGCACTACGTGCGAATAGAGATCGATGTTCATCTAGCACTGGCTGGCCTATCCACCGCAGCCCTATGTAGTACCTGTGATGTTATCTTAAACAATGCACCCTGGCGTTGATGCCGAAAATTACCCGAATAATACTTCGTCGAGCGAGCCACATTAGCCCCAGCATATGAAATTGTTCGGCATATCAGCGACATGGTTGTTGAGCGACTGTCTGGTAAAACGGAGCAAAACCTTTCGGTGATCAAAATCGAAGGCGTTGCGCATGCAAATAGGTTTAAGCAGGAAATCTTTAACTCTTTTAACTTCTCCGGAACCCCCCTCCTTGGCACCGGATTGTTCTGAAGATTTGAGCCTATCGTCAAAATTTAAAACCTGTATAGCGACGCGGAACTTTGCAGCGGAGCGCGACTTTCGGCTGTGTCGATGCGCGAGTGGGGCGTCGAGACCAGCATTGCGTCTGGGCCGTTTAAAGGTAAGGCGGGGGCTCATTCTTTGAATTGTTATAGTGAGGAGGATGACTAGGCGTTCCCGTTCAAACTCAAGTATAAGTAGCCCGGCGGTTCCAGCGCTTGCCATGACGACTAACAAGTTCTAAAAATACCTGATCCACCACGTGGGTATCTTATTTGAAATCACGAGTACTCGCACATAGACAGCTATATTTGGCGTTGTCGAGAGTGACTTCAAGGAAGCCGATCAAGATTGCTGTGGATCCAGATATCATTGATGAGGCCGAAAACGTACAGACCAAGCATATTGTTCTCCGAGGCGTCTTTAGGACGCAAAATTGGAGGGTTATGTAGTACAAATAATGGATTTAACTTTGATTTCAGTATCCTTTTTAATCCGTTCATAGCGCTAGTCTTAACCTCTTCAAACCAGCTGATTATTCAAAGTCTTAAAGTGCATATGCAGGTTTGTTTGACTTAGTGTTTGACTAATTTTGTTTGCTACAGAGGTGAACGACAAATCGTACGGAGAAATAGCCAGTGCTAGTCAAGTTTGCCACTGCGATCATATCGCGCACCTTCTTTCCATTGGTCCAAAATGGCTTTTCTTGCAGCTGCAGGTCAAAGCTATCATAATATCTGCGGCCAGAGGTTCATTCGCCCAGAGACGGACAAGGCCGACGCCACCAAGAAGAAGCGCAAGAACACCAAGTGCACGTAGGCCACAAGGCGCTCAACACCCCACAGTACGTATGTACGGCGCTCTTTCCCTCACTCTATCTAGCGCGGTGATCAGCATCCTCATTTGCCTAAGTGGCTGCTGATAAGCTTGATCCCAAGAAACGTGACTTTAAGAAGCCAGCTCTGGGGACAGCAATCAACGAAGCATGAGATTAGACTCAGTCAGATGAGCTAAGTTAGAGCTTGCGCTTTCTTTTTTAAACATAACCGAGTTTTGTGTTGAATTTTCTGTTTGTTTTACAGCTGAGCTACACTGCTTTATACACGAAAGGTCTCGAAGGCTTGCTAGCATTCGACAAGGTGACACACGCGCTGCTGGCGACGAAGGCGAAGGAGGCGTCTCTCGTGTGGTCATCTGGCATCACCTGTCAGAGGAGATACACTCGACGTGCTCTCTCTTCGGCTGGTAGGAGAACCGGCCACACCTTGGTCAGCTTCGAAGGCCATCATGCCCTCGGCGTCGGCCATGTTCTCCTTCCCGGCAAAATGGAGTGTGGTGTATTCAACACATTTTACCTTTGGTAATATATACATTATGTAATTATAACGACTTACGTTATTGCGTGCGCGCTCAAACAAAGAACCGAGCGCGGCAATTTCGAGTAGAGCGCAAAATATCGTTGGGTTAAAAATGCCGACATGTCCGGGTGCATCTAGAAGAGGCATTAATTCTACAAAAACTATCATGTAAGTTTTGAATAATATATGGAAGCATACAAACTCGCCTACATTTTAAGGTGCGTGTGTTGCAATCAGAAGTTGCGTGATTTTGGGTAATTAGAAGCCACGTCAATAATACATGTGAATGCGTACACCTGCTTATGATCCGACAATTTGAGCACGGTCATTGCGCTTCAAGGGAGCATTGTTGAGCTATGGTCGCTCTAAGTCACAGAAACTCGACAGGTGCAACTCACCCTAGGAGGTCACAGCTCAACACCCAGAATGAACTAATGCATATGCGACTTACGTTATTCTACATAAGTCACTGTTAGTGTGACGGAGAGCCGCGACAGCCTCTTGGTTGCTCAGTGTGAGAATTCACCCTTGGGTGTATTAATTCTCTCAGTTCTGAGTGAAGAATCAGTTGTAATTGGAGAATCAGGTGATTCTCAGTAAAATGTGTGTGTGTGGGGGGGGGGGAGTGGGGTACAATACGGTGTACCCGTGCTACATGATGAGTGCACGCAACCACTGGTAGATAGACTGACGAAAAACTCTTCAAGCTGGCTTGGGCGTCTTGTTGTGGACATCAGGCGTACCATTCATGCAGTCCGATTTCGTAATAGCAGCAGTATCTCTCTTCAGATTTTTTTTTCTGGGAGCCACGGGGGAACTTGGAGTGGTCTCTACTTTGACAACATCAGAATCGATCTCTGATTGGCCAGGTAAATCCGTGTGATCGTTTGTAGTGGAGGACGCATTAGTATCGTTCCCATGAAAGACTAGGTTCTCGATCTTTGCAGTGAACTGGCAACATGTTTCGCGGTACAGTTTAGGGCTCCAGAATCGCGTAAATCTAACCTTTTGTCCAGCAGCTGGTAGACCTTCCATATTTTTTTCTGCATCAAAGATAGTTGCTGTGATGAGGTCTTGATCAACGCCGTATTGGTTGTGTTCGTAGTTGTCCTTGTATCGCTGAAATCAGTATGGGTTAGTTTAATCATTTAATAAAAATGAATGTTACTTACTTGCAAGAGCGTTTCCGAAGACTCATCAGCAAAAAAGTCAGTTAAATGAAGGCGAAGAAGGCGTCTCCCGTCTTTCACCGTGTGTGCACTACTCCAAATGAATCGTGCGAAAATCTGGACATTCTCAGTAGTTGTGGGTTTCTCGGCAACAAATTCTTTGAGCGCTACACGCACAAGAAGCAAACGTAAGTCTCCTAGTGTGGTCATGATACATATCGTCAGTAGTGTAGTCTTATCATCCGATGTGGCAAGCACGCGGTAGTTTGCGTCGTTAGGTCTTTCGTCTCGACGCTGCAGAGGCGACTTGTAGTTTTTAGGGACTGAGATATCTTTGAAGTCCATGCTGCTGTAAGCGGCTTAGTTGACCCCGTGCACTTTGGTTAGTGGGAAATCAGGTGGCTCCAACAAAAGAATATCTGTCGTCGTAAGGAGTGGGATCGGACAGACTCGGTCGTTAGGTAGGACGGCTTTTTCTCAGAATATATTTCAGTGGTTCTTTCCGTTAGTGCTCAACAAAAGGCTTACGTCCAATTCTATCTAATTTTCGTGGCAGATGTTTTCACCAGTTTTTCTTTTACTTTTTGCCTCCGTGACCCAGAATGTTCCGACAACGAATCGACAGGGGGTGCCTTTCGCGTGATGGTTGCCTTCCTCAATATAATCCTACATCGGATTCCGTGGCACCTAAGCGAACAGATGAGGTCCTACTACGTTTGCTTGGAGTAAATCCAGTGGCTCTTCTTAACCAATGGCTCGATGGGTGTGGTATTACTGTTTCAAGAGGACGATCGCTGTCTATTTGTCTTTTGGAGCGTATCCCACCTTATGCCAATATTGGCACGTGGTACCACCTTGAATATGAACCAGATTTGGAAATTGAAGGAGAATTTGCGTTAGCAGAGTCCTTGGAGTTTCAATGGTCTTTTTTTCGAGGATTTATGTTGGATTGTCTGGCTTGGGGTCAATTTTTTTGTCGTATTTACGACATTGTAAGTCGTATTACTCCTGACAACCATGCTGCGGCATTTCTTCACGTATTTTCGGAGCTTGCAGAGAGTGAAAACACTGTGTTACAATGGCAAATGGAGAATGCGTATGGTGAACGGTCTCACAGTGTTGCTCTTATGATCGGAGCTCTAACAATTGGGCGCGGACCCCACCCATATATTAGTGAAGCCCTGTATCTAGCTGGAGCTGATGCAGTTAATTTCATTACGTGGATTTCGGAAGAGTACCACTAAGAAGAACAATCACCCACCTCAACATTCATTTCCGACTCTGATCATAAACTACGCAAATGTTGGGCAGAGTGTTGCAGCAAACTACCTAGCATTTTATTGAATTGACTGTCGGAAAATTAATTCGATTGTTTGTGAAGTCGCCAATAGCCATCTTCCCCAATGTCCATGACCCACTTAGTGGTATACAGATTGGGCTGTAGCTCTTTCAAGACGTTTTTCCTAAATCCAGGTGATGGAGGAAGACACCGAAGCAATCGGGTAAGTCGTACGCGCGAGGTTCCAGCGTAGATGTGGTCAAAAAGCCACTTAGGTGCACCAGGTATTCCTTCCAAGTACAATAACACTCGTCGAAGTGTTGCTCCCTGTGCTTTCCATATCGTCATTACCAGCGCTAACTCCACTGCAACCTGCTCGTATTTATTTCAATTTGTTTCTGGATAAGTGTCCGCGCTAGTTTGACGGTGTATTTTTCTTTAACGAGACCAATAGGTATAATGATGCTGAACTTTTGTGTTTTTCGACCAGTTTTGTCAAGTATCCAATTCGTCTCCAGGTTGTTTTGAGGTGGCCATGTCGTTGCGGGTACAACGTCTCCTTGTAGCGTAACCAATTGTACATTTACATAGTCAGGTCCGTAAGGAAGATCAATAACATCCCCCGCATGTGCCGAGATAGTATTCAAGTAGTCCAATACGGCTTCGGTATTTTCCGGTTTTGTCCAGGCCAAAGAAACCATCTTACACATTGTTCCATTTGCAACTTCCCATTCTACATTTTCATTCCCATTATCAAGAATTTGAGAATTTCCACCTTTCCCAAAATACCCAAAGAGGTTTGGATAATCTTTATCATTGTAGACCAACCTTGAGGCACATCAAAAATTGTTTTTCTTCAGCGGAAAACGACCGAATTTGTACGGGTTGCTAGTAGTTTAGCGGAACACGAAGTTAGGGTGTTCTCAGCTACGTTACTCGTAACCAAAATTGTAGTTTCGTCCATCCATTCAGGGTCCCTTTCCACTTCTTCTTTTGTCAGCTCGTGAGTTAAAGCACTAATGACATCATCATTTAATGGTCGGAAGTTCTTGGGCATTTTTAATCCATCCGGATATGTTGCAGGTAGAGATCGGAAAGCTCTCAAGACTTTTTGTTGCACCGGGCAGTCGTGGGCCCTTTGCTGAGTCTCGACAAAGAAGACGCGAAATCGTCTGAACAAATCACGTGCATGAGTCAGCACTTCACTGAGACCGGGTTTGTACATCGTTTTGCATAGTGGTGTTCCCATAAGAGCTTCTAGTTGCCAAAAATCTCCGGACTAATAGTAACCAGCAAGAGATGATAAAACATTAGCAGTCCGTGACAAGTAAGGATTTCTATTGTACGTACCAAAAGTAACGATTTCCCACCAAAGGGAAGATCAGGGTCATACACAAGCCGTAAGCGCTTATCCATTTTTACTGCAAATTCGCCACCGAGCATCGAAATTTCATCTGTCACGATAAGGCCCACCGTACTATCGAAAAGTTTGGACGCTGAGATACGATTTCCATCTCGGCCCACCTTAAATGCAGCATGGCAGGTTTGTCCTCCAGGAAATTGACTTGCGGCTGCTCCTGTCGGACACGTAATCACCGTTTTCAATCCTCGAATTCGTAGTTCTTCTTGCAATTTATAAATCATGAACGATTATCCAGTTCCAGCCCCTCCGTTCATTAGTGTAAGAGTTTGCTTCGGAGTCGGTTTGTCCAAGCTCGATAAAATCCAGTCTATAATTTCTTGTTGTTCACATGAGGCTGTTCCAGCTGATACTGTCGGCATTGGGGCATTTAATACCAGAGGATCACTAATTCCCGAGCTGTCACCATCTCCGCCACCCGACAAAACCATAGACGCATTGGAAGTATGATTACGTGACGGCATTTTTTGAATTCGCCGCGCAATTATCCCGAGACTTGTTTGTGGCAGACAATTTACTGCGTTATTGTCGGACTGATACACGTTAGCGTTCAGCACAGAGGCGTGTAAAAGCCTATTACTATCCGTCCTTGGTTGCTGATCATTGTCTTCACGTCCCATGACGGACCAAAAAGTCGATTGTACAGCCTCATTGCTGTAGCGGTGCGCAGGATTTCCTAATGCAGTGGCCCTTGTCAACCAGTACATGTAGTCTACATCTCCCGATAAAACTCCATTTGCCTCGGGATCTAATGAGTCGCCCTGTAATGTTTGTCTTTCATTTGACAATTCGAAGTCACCACACATTTCGTCCTTCCAGCGCGTAGCGTTTCGTGCTCTCCAATTCAAGCAGATTTTCTCGTTTTGGCTACAGCGCATTCGCTTCTGAATAAAGTGGTGAATCTGTCGGTATCTTTGCTTCATTAGAAAAGGAGCAGAAGAATTATCCCATTTGTTGCACAACGACGCCAATCCTGCAGCATTCAACTCGAAGCTTGGTCTATGGTAGTTATCCCAGGCAACTGCAACGGATAAAATATACCGTGCAAGTGAGTCCAGTCGACTATCTCCACTACGGTTTCGAGGGCACGAAGGAGGTGGAGGACCTCCAATTATTGGCGTTAACATTTTCAATCGGATAACCGCTTGATAATGGTCAAAAAGTGGATGTTCCTGATCAAGTTCGAATGTAGGACGAGGTTTGCGTCCACGTGTAGATTCAGTAACATCTCGAGTTTGGCGAGGTACTAAATCCACAATGCACGCAAATTCGGTCGGTGAAAAATCTCGAAAATATTCCCCACGAAAGCGATAAGAGTCCACTTGAGAAAGAAAAATCATTTTACCATTAATCTTGTACGATCGTGTACCCCCGGTACAATGAGTTTCATTTACAGAACTGGTTTGTCCCGACAAGTCTTCTGTATGAGCAAAGTCTGCTAATTCCTCAATCGCTTGGTAAATCGGTTTCGAGCCAGAAACACAATCGACGTCAGTATTTTCATCTTCATCAATATCCAAGCTGCCGGAATCACAGTCGCTATCGCTGCTACTATCATCATCACTATCTTCGAAACACCTATCGCTCGGTATTTTGTCCGGATTGGTATGTGTAAGTCCTGACTTCCGTAACTCTTTTACAAAACTGTGCGGAAACACGTACCAGAAAGCCTCAGACGACACGTACGATTTGTGTCCTAGTAATGCGTACACCATCAATGACAAAGACCACTCGTGGGCTCCCTCAAAGGCATTTACGGTTCGAGTTGCTAGATATTGACCCTGGCGGATCGGTGTACCAGAGTCTTCTGCAACACTTGGGTACTTTATAGCATCTTCAACAGCGGTCAACATCACAGATGCAGCATTCTTTAATCCTGAACCTTCCTTCGTCATATAGTTCTACTGGTATTCGTCTACCATGTCCCCAGCATCTTCCCCATTCATTACACTGGAATTGCAATGTGACCCTGTTAATCCCGATAATAGTGTGTTTGTTCAACAAACATTCCTTCGGACTCTGGTCGAAACTGTTCCCAAACAATAGGACCTGGAATATACGGTCTAAGAAATTCTCCAAGTTCTGGATCGTAACCTTCATCTAATTTCTGTTTCGTCTCTGAATCCAATGGAGCACCTTTACATCCACTTTCACTGCGAGTTATATGCAGTGGTTGCGTCTCGGAGTCGTGAATTCCTGCAGGACGACATAAACGGCATTGAGTTTTCCCACGTTTCCCTTTAATGCACGTTCTTGAGTGGGTGTGCCGATACGTTGCCAAAAGCGACATTTCCACAGCACTTTTAAATATTTCCAGGTTCTCCCGTGCTTGAGGTAACGAGATTTCACAAGCTCGCGGAAGTGGCACTTTCTCCTGTGAGTTTCCCAACGAGTTAGCCATTCTCTTGTTGTAGCTGACAATCGGTTGGTACAAGCAGCATCCATCCATTTCGCAATATACTCCTGTACTTTCTCGGAAGATGCACCTCGTGTTAAAATCTCCGGCGTAAAAGAAGAGCAGTATACGGTCATGTGTAAATGTAGACGCCCATCCATTTGAGGTTCGATAACACCGTTAAACCCGGCAATCTTTGTGTATGCGCCAGCTTCTCGCTCCAAATAATTGCGGCTCACTCTAGTATCTTGTGAAGCGGGGCATCTCAAAATCGCTTTCAAAACGAGATTCAGCTTTTTTCGAAAAACAAGGCAGCCAAAGCAGGACACGAATTCGATATTGACAAGCGGAGCCTTGGACTCGCTTTCAAATTTTCAGGTAATTGGCACCATTTGAAATCAGCACGAGTGTAAATGCTAGTCTTATCATTCCAAGCCCCAAATTTACGAAGCAGCATAATTCAATGGAGAGTAGCGTCATCTTGCTCCGGTGGAGCTACGGTTATCCAGAATTGAGGTAAGCCAAACCTAAAACGCATCGCTGCTAGCTTCGGTCGAGTTGCAGCGCGTTCGAATGGTGAAAACGGTACGGAACCTCCAACGACCGATAGTATACGCAATAGACCAGCGTTCAAACGTTTAGCGTCAGGGGATTCAGGGTCGTTTTTTGCTGCCGACAGGGACGCTTTGAATTCAGGTGAGCTTGCCAAACGTCCAAGCCTTTTTAACGTTTTGGCATGCGTTGTTGCTGCTCGAGCTGCTTTTCTTACAGCAGCATGACGCTGCAACTGGTTGAACAGTGTTGCAGTAAGCGTAACGTTACTCTCAAAACGTCCATCATAGTAGCACATCAAATGCCTAGTAAAATCAGTTGGAAACGAACCGGAAGAAAGCATACCACCACCAAACATGAAAAGCGTAGGAAATGCACCTGCAACCAGGCGGTTGTTTTCATCCCATTCCACAATTGGAGTTGCTCCTCTTCTGACAACTGCCACGTTTTCTTTCAGTCCAACTACGTCCATCATTACGTTAATGATAGTAGGTTTTACTTCATCGGTTTGCAACATTGCAGGTTGCAATACAGCGGATTGTTGCACAATAACCTCATGACTTCCAGTATTAATAACATCATCGCCATAACGCTCAGAATTGACAACGTTATTAACAGCATTCACCTCAGCGGTATCATTGACGACGACGTCATTCTCAATAGAATCTTAAAATTCAGCCAATTGTTCAATTTGAGATTCAGAGTCATCGATGTGAATGCCCTCTTCTCGAAAAAAAACTGTGAGTTTCCTTTAATACCGAAAGCCACGAAAAAATGGTGGTATGTGGTAGATCGTACAAACCTCAAACTTGTGTTTTCGAGCTCTCCATTCTTCAACAGGTCCAATAAATGTCACTCGTGGCTTGCGCTCAACATCAGTAGCAGGAAGAACTTTAGCACAAGCTGGGGGCCCGCTAGAAGGAAAACAAATGCAATGACCGGTGCTATGCTTGCCAGATAGGGAGAGCTCCAAACCAAAACAGCGAACGGGAGCAATACAGTTCATTCCAATTGCATTGAGATGAGGAAGCGTTGCACCTCGTCCGTAGTCATGTCCACTGGCCAGGCTAAACTTTGACTTCCGAGGATTCAAGGTGCATTTAGAACAGAGAAGGATGTTCTCGATATCATGAACAAGCTCAGGATTCAGGAAATATT
The DNA here is from genome assembly GCF_000142945.1 of Phytophthora infestans T30-4. NCBI lineage: Eukaryota > Oomycota > Peronosporomycetes > Peronosporales > Peronosporaceae > Phytophthora > Phytophthora infestans. The sequence goes on along the minus strand of NW_003303758.1, from coordinate 3,904,924 downwards.
TTAATCCACTCGGCCGAACAAGAACCTGTGCGTATGTTTTGACTACATCATCTGCGATTTCACCATAACGTTGTCCATATTCTTCTGTTGAAATTAGAAATGTTTCTGGTAGCTGAGAAAATGGTACACTTACATGGCCACGTTCTCCCACGAGAAATTCACAACACGAAGCACAAGCGAAAATTTCACGTTTAGATGGGTCCATAGCAGCCGCAGAGTCTTGGCACCTAGTGTATTCTGCGGTTGCCGGGGGTGTATCCAATGAATTTAGTAGTCTATCCGTCACAACTCCATTTTCACGAATACTTTCATCGTTAAAGACGAATGCTCCGGGGTGGCCAGCACAGCAATAGTAGTACACTAACGCTAACCTCGGATCGGAAGAGAAATTCTGTCCCGTTGCCATCAATTCAATTTCTTCCTCCGAAATGTTGCTTTTCTGAAGAATTGATTCTGCCAACAGTTTCAAGCGACTTAACCCATTGTCTACAGCACACTCCTCATGTTTCGATTCAGAAGCAACGCTGTCGGCGTTGTATTTCGCCGCACGATAACGTCGCATATATCCTGCTCTTTTTCGCTTCCTTTCACGTGCTCTGATTGAGTCTGGCGTTGATCTACCCTTTGTCGCCCGATATTCACGCATATAAGCTGCCTTACGCTGCCGCTTCCTTTCAGCTGGGTCTCCTCTCGGTTGATCGTCATCAAACGAAGATCTAGGTCGCGTCACCATTGTGGCAAAAACAATAAGATACGACAGTTCAACGAAATCTGATCAGTTTACGTCATTTACAGTCCGTTGATCAACTGAATTCGAATTTTTGGGATAGAGCTGTCAATATTGATGGCTGGTAGTAAGAGAGAACAATTTTAATAGTGACCCGGAAGATTTTTTCCAAGTGCGGAATTTCACAGCAATTTTACAGCTCATCAGTGCGTAGTTGACGGTTTAACCTCACCAAACGGCTGGTGGTCTGTAGCTTCAGAATGCGAAAGTGCTTCTTTCAGCCAAGACGGCCACATCAAGCGGTCTGTTGACCTACCTATCCAAGAAAGGTACTTCTACACACGAGGCACATGATGCTGAAGCGACTGGCGTGGGTGAATTCATGTTTCTGATGAGCTCCCACCGCGACTTCACTGGCACGTTTAACCTATAAACCCACACAATCAGTACCTCAAACCTGTCAAAATTAAGGACCGCTGACTCACCTTGGAAAAACGTTAATCGCCGATTAACAGCGTGACGTCCTGGCTTTCCGAAGCTGTTGTCTGCCGGCGTGCTATGTTATTCACTGTTGTGTGTTGACCTGAATGTCGTACGAATGTTGACAGAGGTTACGTTACGCAGTACCGTAGAATTAACCCGTTGGGGGCTGTCCATACCTCCTTAGGTATTCCCAGTATCAGTGCATAACTACATAGATCCACTATATGCGATTTCTAGTTTGTATGGTACCAAACTAATTTACTTATAAATACATCAGTCTTACATCTACTCGTCTAAGTAGCAAACCGCTTCTACTAAGACCGGGAGCTAACGCTCACCTGGGTAGTATATACCCTTAAGCACTTTCTCTGTGCAAGGTGCTATGTGATCCCGTCACAAGATGCGTGGTATTCAAAGGCTATGCAAGCAGGCAGCACTACACCTTTTCGCCTTCAAAATTGCAAATTCGTAGCTCAAGATACCAAAATGTAGTCTGAAAGTCGATCAAAAGCAATTCGAACTACTCAGGGAATATGACAGTTGATTAGATAGTACAGGTCTTGATCAATAAACACTTTGCGCGATAATTACCGTCTCGTTTGCCGTCTTTATTGGGACGCTGCATTCACCCACCATCATTACGACTAACGAAGGTGCCACAACTTTTGCCTGTCACCCATGGTGAGCAATTGACGGCGTTAATGGCGCGATATTCCAATCCAACAAGTGAAATCAAAGCGTTGGCCCCTTCTTTTCACCATGACAGTTTAAATTTACATTTTGCCACATTGAACAACAAATTTGCCATTTTGAAGGTAAAAATATGTATGAGTAGCTTGGTTGATAGGAAGGCAACGCACCAACACCCCTTCCCCGTTTCAGCAAGTCTGGGATTGAGGGGGAAACCTCGAAGGTGGCAACACCCTTTGATCAAGAGCACGTATACACTAAATACCGTATAATAAGGTGCAACCATCCATTCCGGCTTACAAAGCGCAGCTGAACCAGTATACACGATTTTTGTCGCAGCAATAGTTTGGAGGTATGCAGCTGTTAATCCCTTGAACCCGAAGGCCCCATCGACCGAATTAACGTGTATAGCTGGGGTAAGGGGAAACATACTGAAAGGAGGTTTTAACGGTATCATGTATAATTGTGTCTTTTGGAAAGATACAAAATGTACCTACCCTCTAAGAACTGACTCGCGTACAAACGTGTATATTCACGATATTGATCCTGGAAATCTATTTTATCATGTATCTTGTATGGGATAAGTAATAGACAGTTGGATGCAGTGGCTAGCACACGCCAAAGCCAGAATCGTCCCATAAATAGCTTGATGGCTAGAGCTGTATAAAAACGCCAGTAGAAAGTACAAATAAGAGTATACTGAAATCAAGAGAAGTATAAGGACGCAACAATGGTTTATTCCTACGTCTCGGACGCACGCGCACGTTTTATCTGACGTGAGATATCGTCGGTTGGTACTTCGCTGGGCTTCTCGGCTCCCTCTTCACACACTTCCGCGTTCAGTGACTCCTTCGCCGGCACACGCGCACGGATGTTCGTCCTCCGAGCCATCTTCGGTAGAAGGGTACCATTACGCCAGGCTTTATGCCAAATCTCGAAATAAGACATGAGAGGACCATTGTGTCGGTGCCGAACCTTATCGCACAGGAACACGCGCAACGCTTTTGGCTTCTTGGACAGCGTCGTCAGTTTGCAGTCGCTGCAATAGATAGAAGAGTCCCCGCCGTGCGAACCATCGGTGCCTTTCAAACGAGAGCACACAGTACAGGAGGTGTAGGACCGTATTCACCATTATAGGGCCTGGGATAGTCTTCAAGCATAGAAGACGCTGGGCGCTGCTCATATGGCGTCATCAGGTAGTCATTTGGGGTCCTCTTGGACAGCGAGTTCCATCCAGTCTTTGCCATGTTCTTTAGAAGTTCACTGGGTATATTGCCCGAAGACACAGCCTCAATACCACCTACAGTCCTCAGGCGACTGGGTCAAATGATATCTCAGACCGGGTAGACCATCGTCATCAAGCCCAAACAAAATTTCACTGTCCCAAGTCAATTCTTCCGAGCCCCATCCTGTTCCCTCGTCATTATCTCCATCCGAATCGATCGAAGCGCAAGCAGAACGGCTGATAGCCAACACCGACTCACCTCGGCGATCTACTAAGCCCATATAACAGTACATACAGGTTAGACAGAGCGGATAACTTGTACATACATGTTTCACCAACCTGGTTCATAACTTGCTGTATCTTCCTTTGTTTCTTTGTCCAGCAGAGTAGCACGAAATGATTCGGGAGAGCAACTTTCAGCAGTATTCAAAACTGCGGTTTTCACGAAGGTTTGGTTCAGGCTGCGTTGTCCCTACACTACGACCACAAATACAAGTTAGTATACCATTCTTATGTTGTACCTGGATGTAGAGGAACTTACGGCTGTTGACACTGTCGTCGTCAGAGCTGATGACTTCGTCAATACAGGACGTATCATGAGAAGAGACACATATAAAAACACTCGACTGAGGGCCCGGTAGATCATAAGAATCATTCGCAGCTACTGGCAGCTCTGCGATGGCGCCTGAAGTATTTTCTGTACAACATACATCATAAACAAGTTTGTATAATGCACAAACGTGTATGTGCATCTTGTTGGTCAAACCTCCGTCTGAACGTGCCACGTCTTCTTGAAGACGTAAGCTAGGCATCGGTCGATGTGTCTTGCTGCTGATTACCACTGAATATGTATTGTCAGATTGTTTCTTTCTTTTGAACAAAAATGCAGCACACTACCTTGGTTTTCGGGTCGTACGGTTGCGTTTGTAGACCCGCCCCGCCTATCGGTTTTCTTTGCCTGAAGCGCCGCTACATATCCACATGTGTAACGAATGTCTAGCAGAATTACAGTTAGTTTCACAAGTTCAACCGAGGTCAGCTTTGTCGAGAGACCGCATTAGTTCCTCTTCTCCGATAAAAACGTCCTCCCCGCGCTTGTCTTTCTTGGTCTTCCCAGGTTTCAGGTACGCGAAGTCGACTGACAATCCGGTAGGCTTCTTGCATACCATCCGGCCTTCATAAGTTCTTTCCATCTTGCTTGGAAAGCCATTGCGTGCCGCAGCACCGAGACTAGTGCCCTTTGCAGCGAAATTGAAACTGACAGCAAAAAGCAGTGGTGCTCAGTAACGTCATGGTCACATTGCATTTGCGTTGTGTGAGTTTGATTTGCTACGCGCTTTATTGCCTTTTTAATCGTATTATTTTTGTCGAGCTACTGGAGTTCAAGGATACATTACCTACCCCTCGTTCACTTGGAAACTGTAAAGACGCTTACAAAAACCAAGTATAGCAATCCTTATCGTGGACCGTACACGCTAAGATTTTATGGATGGATATCATCAATTCTCCGACCCTACTTAATTTTAGTATTGGCATTAATCTCCAATCATCCATTTTTATCTATTAGACAGCCAATCATACGGTCTTGACAAAATGATTTGGCCAATCCGAATGGTAAGGGTTAGGTTGAATCTCGTTGGAGCGAGCTCCGACATATCGGGTCGGAGGGAGCGGTCCAGTTATTGATATCCTTTACAAACTGTAGGTCATTCACATATTTTTCGAATAACGTGAAAGCTCCGACATCTCTGACTCAGTATGAGCCTCAACGATCTTGCGCCCGCCAACACGAAGCGCGCTCGGGAAAGCGGTCGTACCTCTGCCGCTACGAGCTTAAAAGACGCATGGTACTCCTGGTACGCGCAAGAACCTCGAATGTGGCGCTCGACAGACGCGGCTACAAAGCACGCAAGGTCTACCTTCAAGATGATCGTGGCGTTGATGAAGCTGTTTCTCCCCGAAGGCTTCAAGCTGAGCAAAAAATCACCAACGTATCGCGATGAAGTACTGGCCTTGGGCACACAAGCTGAGGGAAAGCTGGTAATTTTCCTTCAAGATCGCAAGATCACCGCTCGTGGAGCCCAAAATGTATTGAAGTCCATGCGAAGGCTTCACAAGAGCGGTATTCTCAACGATCATATCCGTAGCTACCACCAACTTCACGCTGCGGGACGCATCACCGACCCTGCACCTTTGCATACGAATAAAGTCATAGCGTTAGATTGCATCCAGTAATAACACGCTACTTGTCTTGTCCAGTCGTTTCCTTTCGATTTGCTCAACCTTGAAACCATTCTGCAATTTACAACCCACCTTACAGTCAGACTGCTCATCATGCCAACGATCAAGCCGACCAAGCACCCTGTTAGCTCCTGGAAAGAGCTCAAGACCCTGTGTATCACAACGGGCAAGGCGTACAAGCTTCGCCTGGATGATGAGGCGATTCGCCACCTTCGACTCACCTTGGACACGATCGTCGCATCCGCAAGCCTTCTTCCCGAAGCCATTCAAGTCGTCTACGAAGCCATGAAGGATCGGAAGAAGCGGCGGGCTGGCCTTGATGATGCTCCCGAATGGCTAGTCGAGCCTCCTCCATCTGAAGATGACGACGATCATGTAGGCGGCGAAAAGCAGCACCACGTACGCACGGTGATGACGTGGAAGCGCAAGAAACGGCAGACGTACTACCTCGTAGACTGGCAGCCAACATATAGGCCGAGGGAGCACATTCACAAGTCTGTTGTTGCTGCCTTCGAAAAGGAGCGCCGCCTTCTTGTTCGCAAGCGCTTCTTCGAGGACGATGCTGTGGAGGACAACTCACTCAACGACGCAGAAGGTAACGCAGAGTAAGCAGTAAGAGCTAATACTGGGTGTATAACATGCTTAAGAAGAAGTACCTAAACTTATGCATTGGTAGCACCGTATTGAACACTAAGCTTAACCTCCATTTAGAACAGCAAAGATGACCTCGTTACAGAGTACACGAAACACACATATGAGTGCTGCGTCAAGCACAAAGCTTAACCTCCTTTCAGAACAGCAATATTAACCTCAACGCAAGCAAGCACACATCGCATAGACAGCAGAGGTGGCCACATATCGCACATACACGAAATATACAAACACGCAGATAATCTAGCGAACCGATGATAAAGTAGTAGCGGCTGGGCGACTTGTCCCTTACCAAAAAAAACAAGATTGAAGCTTTGTTTATTTTTGCGGCCCCACATGCGAACCGTTTAGAGACAACTTACTGATAAGGGTAGCCAGTCGTTGCTAATCGTAATTACGTGTAAAAAGTGTTGGTAAAAAGGAATGATCTGCTTCAATTAGTCGACTCCGATTTCTGACCCGGGGTCTCACTTCGCTTTTTGCAGTGTAGAGTGAGCACCCATCCGGGCTTAAAAATGCATAATCAATAAATTGCCGTTTTCTTAGCCCACAGGCCGTTTCAGAGCCTAAGATTGCGGCTACAAACTCGCTACAAACATATTTCTGGCCTCGCCTATCCCAAAACCTGATCCCCTAAGCTTCTTACACAATTAGTACACAAATACATAACCTGAACACAATTATGGACTGCTTTTGTTACGGTCGGAGGTTGTCGGAGGTCGGAGATTTTATGTTATGGTAGCGTGTACGGCCCTGGCTCTCGGGTTTGAGGGGTTATACGCTTTATTTTTTTTTTACAGAGAGCAACGAGCCCCAGGAAGCATCTTCGAAGAGGACGCCATAATTTAATTTTAATTTTTTTCTGATAGGCTTTTCTCCTAATACTTATATAAAACAAGTCAGCACCTACATGTACGAGTCAATGAACAGCTTATACCCTATCTTACCGTCTGATGTATGTCCGTCTGTCACACCTTCCGAGGCTGGGGTTAATAAAACTCACGCTAATGCGGTCGTTCTACTTGCTGCCGAGCGCAGCGAAGGCGGCCCTAACTGGCTAAAATTAACATAATGTGTTGCACTTATTGTATGTGGACTACACATCGTACTCAAAAGTACCGTTCAAATTTCATTTGCCCCCATTTTCAAAACAGAAGCCGCAGAGCCCCACGTTACTCAACGCACGCTGCGTGTATGCATGTTAGTAAACATTAGTAGTCATCAAGACACACATACACAGATAGTTCGAGGCTCCTGGGGCTGCTTAGAGCAGAGCTTATAACTTGCGGGATTTTATCCTGCAAGTATGTAGCCGTGCTATGGGGATTTACTTCCAGAGCCCTCTGGGTTCTTGGGGCTTTATCCCACCGTCCACGCTGCGCGAGAGCACATTTGGCACCTGGTCCATTGACCGCAAACCCGACAGCGAACCAGTTGAGCCGGTCGTTAATGGTTATTGTTGGGCACGCACATTGCGTGCGTGCAGTTGGTCAAGAGGGGTACCGTAACTAGCCTCTTTTAACCGACAGATGGGATGGGGGCTGTATTAGCCTATCAATAACCAGCCTTTGCAATTAACGGCCGCCTTTTGGCAAAAGGATATCGCACCTCAAACTACATTACTATTCGGGGGCCCAACCCTGAAGATTCGACTGCACAATTTGCAAACTAAAACCGCTCCGGGCCTCACGGCCCGTGACTGTGGGATAAGTGATACGAGATAACCTTGATGGGGGGCAAGAAATCCCGGGTGGTACGTAGATGTCCAACCTCCTACTGTATGAAACCCTACTGCTACATGAAATGTACTTTGACTATGTCTAACGCGTCACGTTTTCGTGCTCGCAGAACATTGGCTCGGACTAAACGAAAGAGGACGCGCGAGGAGCTCGAGGACGCCCTACGCGAGAGCGAACGCATTAACGCGACACCCATGCAAGAGAAGAAGGACGCACGGAAACGACGTTTGAACAAGCGCAGGAGGAAGCGCTGCGACTTAAACAATGCGCTTCAGGCCCTCAGCGTTCACCAAGATGTGACGGAGGCTATGGAGGTTACGGAAGGTCGAACAGTAGCTTTGGAAGAGCGGGAGGAAAAGCCAGAAGCGTCTGATCCAGCGGTACACCAGCGCCGTTTTGCGGCTGAAATGGAGGCGGCGTATCAAGCCGGAACCGAGGATATGGCTATATTTACAGCGCCTGTCGTATCTGAGTCAACGGCTGAAGAAAAGGCCCCTGTCTCGGCTGCGCAGCGGGCTCGCGAAAAAAGAGCTAGCAGGAAGTTGTTTCAGGCAGCTCGTGAGCGTACACGCGACGCACAGAGAGCTCGTACGAGACGAGCTAATATGTCACTCTCTCACCGTGACCAAATGAGAAAGAAAGACGCTGAGCGCAAACGCGCCCGGAGAGCTCAGTTACGCGGAGAAGAGCTTCACATGCAGCGGGAGCAGAATAGACAGCAGCAAACAGCACACAGAGCGGAGCTAAGTGAACCAGACCGGGAAGCCGTACGCTGTCTAGACCGCCTGTAACATGCGAGTCGACGGGCACAGATGTCAGGACAGCAACACGAACATGCACGAGCTTAACCGTCAGCAACATGCGCATTGGCGAGCAAACCTGTCGGACCTGCACATGGTGGCTGAACGCGAGCTGGACCGACAACGGCATGCTGATCGACGAGCTGAGCAGACAGAAGACGAGTGCCAGTACGAGCTCGAGCGGGTGCGCACTCGACGACAATGTGTCCGTCATGGACATGCTCTTATTTCCCTCGAAGACTTCGACGCATCAAAGATTACGGGCTACGACGTGGTCAATGGTCGACACAAGCTACCGGCTACAACGATTTGTCTGATCTGCCGTGCTTGGAAGTGGCCTTCGGAGTCTGCGATATCATGCTGTCTGGCTGGCAGGGTAAAGCTGCCTCCACTGCATTCCGCGCCACCAAAATTGCTTCAGCTGTACGGAGATCCCGAGTTTCGCCGTCAAATCCGTGTCTACAACCAAGCTTTTGCATTTACGTCGATTGGCGCTTCGTGCTCAAACCGATCTTTTCAAAATGTACACCAAGACGAAAGCGTTGCGGGTACACACGGCGTGTACACATATCGCATTCAAGGGGCTATGGGGCACTACCTAGGGTCTCTCCTCCCCCACATAGACCGTCGGACAGGCGCGCGGGAAGCTCCAAAGTTTGCTCAGATCTACATTGTGGATCCAGACATGCAACGCCGCGCGGAGCGACGTATTGGTATATTCACGGATCTGGATCTTGTTGCACTACTAGACATCGAGAAAATGATGGCAGATCACAACCCATTGGCGCAACGGTTCCTCCACTTTGGGCAGCAAGTGCGTCAACACCACACGGAGGCTCCAGTAGACTTGGTGTTCCGTCTGCATGACAACTCCGCGCGACCGCGGACTCATAACCGCGCCACTGTGTCCGAAGTGGCTGCGACTCTCATTGAGGATGGCAACCTGGCTCAGCCTCGGGATCTACTACTCTTTACACGCGATCAAAGACTGCTACGTTTGTACGAGACTCACGCCGATTTCGATCCACCCCAATACCCGCTTCTCCTTCCATATGGAGAGAAAGGATGGACCTACACAGACGAGTTCGCGAATGGTGCTGAGTATCGAAACAAGAAGGCGATGTCGCTTCGTGAACACGTCGCGTTCCGCCTCCACCAGAAAGTGGATGATCAGTCCGATCCACCAAGGTGGGCGTCTAATTCAGCAGTGGAGTGTAGATCAGCGTGCAAAATGTGAGCAAGAACAGCTTCGCTGGGTGGTCGACAATCAGAAAACACTACGCGCTGTTCAATACAGGGGTGTTCAAGACGCTTTGCTCAACTAAGTTACTTTGGCTCTGGCGGAAGGAGAAGTACTGCTGTCGGAATACGGCCGAGACCAGAACAGATTGGTGCACCCTGACCGAGATCGAGGCAGCAGAGGACGACCTATCCACTTTCTTAATCAGGTTGGCAAGCTAATCATACTACCGGCTTCGCACCTGGGTAGCCCGCGGTCCATGTACAAGTCGTATCAAGAATCGATGGCAATTGCTCGGGGGTATGGACGACCCGACGTCCTCCTGACTGAAACGTGCAACCTCAAGTGGGACGAAATTCCTGAAGCGATACCTTCCGATATCCAGACGGCTCAAGATAGACCAGATATCGTGGCCCTTGTTTGGCAGCAGAAACTGCAAGCGACGCTTGACAATTTAAACCAAGGCATCCTGGGGCGTGTGCGCGCGCGAATTGAAAAACGAGGTCTCCCCCACGCTCACGTATTGATTATTTTGGCTGACGAAGACAAACCCCGAGCGCGCGAGATCGTAGACAAGATGGTATGCACTGAGATCCCAGATAAGGATAAAAACCCTCAGCTGTATGAGACGGTCATGGCATGCATGCTCCATGGTACATGCGGGCCTGCAAACCCTTCCTGCGCGTGTATGAAGGACGGCAAGTGCACCAAAGGATATCCAAAGCCCTTATCAGAAGTTACACAGGCCAATGCCAACGGATATCCAGTGTACAGACGACGTCGACGGCAAGAAGGTGTTCTAAAGCTCAAAGGCAGAGAATACGACAATGCGACGATCAACAAGTGGTTTGTACCGTACATCCCGTACTTATCCCAGAAGTACAACTGCCACATCAATGTCGAAGTGTGCACGGATATTACTGCGGTTAAATACCTGTACAAGTATGTGTACAAGGGACCAGACATGGCTATACTCACTGTGGAAGAAGTCCGAGGAGGACAGCAGAGTGCGCGTCAAGAACCAAAAAGCTTCTACGTTTCTTGAGCGCCCGGTACATTTCTCCGGTGGAAGCTTGTATGCGCCTGCTCGATTTCACGGTTCAGGGGAAAACCCATGCGGTGACTCAGCTAATGGTTCATCTCGAGTCAGTGCAGACTGTTTGCTTCCGCGAGACGGAAAACCCGGAGGCGGTTTTGGAACGTGGTAGTCACACGATGCTGACCCGATTCTTTGAGTTGTGTGCGAGTGAAGAGCCTCAGAATCATATTGCCAGAACGATGTTGTATCAGGATATCACCAAATAGTTCTACTGGATAGCGCTGGAGAAAGGGCAACCGAAAGTGTGGGTTCGCCGAAAACAGTATCAAGCTGCGGTTGGTCGCATGGTTCACGTGTCTCCTCGAGATATGGAGCGGATCTATCTTCGGCTACTGCTCTGTCAGCGTAGAGACCCAACGTCGTTTGAAGACTTGAGAGCGGTTAACGGAATTGTCTGCCCCACATTCCAAATTGCGGCGCGGGAGGCTGGCTACTTGGAGAATGACAACGAGTGGATTTCGTGTTTGGCGGCAGCGGCAGAGCTCCAGATGCCGTATCAACTACGCCACCATTCTGATGTATTCAGCTCCAGCAAATGTTGGTGTTCTATGGGATCGGTTTTTCGCTGATCTTTCCCAAGATTTCGCACGCAAACATCAGGCTTTGATGGACCCCTTCAAGTCGGCGTTGGTCGAATTTGAAACGCTGATGAGCATTCAAGAGCTACTTGAAGCGAACAGGTATGCGGTAGGAGACTTCGACGAGCTTCCGCAGTTGGGGTCGTTCCCAACATTGATTCGTGAAGCGCTTCGCCAAAACGGTTTACTACGACGTGAGCTCACAGAATACGATGCGTCAGCTTTGGAGGTGATTGTAACACAGAAGTTCAGCTAAATAAAGGACAGCTGGTGGTTTACGACCAGATTATTGAAGCGGTAGACTGTCCTCAGGAAGGCAAGAAGTTATTTTTTGTCGATGGCCCGGGTGGTACTGGAAAATCTACGCTGCTTCGAAACATACTGGCCAAAGTCAGACTCTCGGGGAAAATCGCCATTGCTGTGGCGTCTAGCGGTATTGCCTCGCTCTTGCTGATGGGTGGTAGGACAGCTCATTCTACATCCAAAATCCCTTTGAAATAAACGAGAGCTCGACGTGCGGTATCAGGAAGAACTCCCGTATTCAGGAGTTGATTATTTGGGATGAAGCACCTATGGCCCATCGCCACGCATTCAAGGCAGTAGATAGAACACTGCGGGACACACTTGACTGCGATAGCGATCCTTTTGGCGGGAAAGCGTTTGTACTTTCAGGAGATTTCCGCCAAATTCTCCCGGTCGTAAAGAATGGAACACCCGTCGAGACAATTGACGTTTGCCTCAAGTCGTCTAGACTGTGGCCCCAATTTCAGACGTTCCGTCTTACGGAAAACATGCGAGTACGCACTACTGATACTGCAGACACTGCTGAGGAAATGACTGCATTCTCCGAGTTTCTGCTGCAAGTCGGAAAGGGAAGGCATGATGTAAACCCTTCCCTAGGAAGCGATTACATGAAGATCCCGCGCGATATGCTGATTGAGAATCCACCTGAGTCAGAAGACGAGGACCAGGAAATTCGTCCTGGCGCTATTCCAAGATGCATGGATCGGATCATTGACGAGATGTATGGCGAGATTAATAACCCCGAAGTTGCTACCGACGAGTATTTCGCTAACCGAACAATCCTCACGCCCACGAACGCAATCGTGCACCGTATCCATGAAGCGGTGACCGATCGATTAACTGGACAGGTGCGGGAATACATGTCCTCCGACTCTGTACAAAGTGGAAATTTCTTCGAGCAGGAGGTACTCCACTCGATGAATATCAGTGGAATGCCTCCTCACAAACTGACCCTCAAGGTAGGAATGCCTATTATGATGATGCGGAACGTAAATCCAGATCTAGGGCTGTGCAACGGAACACGGCTTTGAATCGTGGCTCTCAAGCCACATGTCATCCACGCAACAATCATGACAGGTGAGCGACGGGGGCAACATGTGTTGATTCCCCGCATTGTTTTCATCGGTGACGGAGACATTCGGAGCTTTCCGTTTCACTTGAGACGTAAACAGTTTTCTGTTCAACCGGCTTTTGCGATGACCATTAACAAGGCGCAAGGACAAACAGTGCAGCACTTGGGGTTGTATCTTGCTACACCTTGCTTCTCCCATGGGCAGCTGTACGTTGCGATGTCGCGAGCTATTCAAGATCAAGATTCAAGGCGCTGGTTGAGTACCCAAGCTGGAGGAGGAGGATGGGGTTTACACCCAGAACATTGTCTACAGGTAGATCTTTGGTTCGTAGTAGGAATGCTCTATTTCATTTGCATTTAATACATCACGTTTACGTAAAACATGTTTATGCCGGAGCGCAGCGAAGGCGGGAGCCCATTTCCCCTGGGACTAAAACCTGCCACCTCCGCCGCGTAGTGGCGGCGGCCGACTAGTCCTAAACTATCAATGCTAGCACGGTGTCTGTCCGTCGGTCACACCAAACGCTCATGTTTTCGAGCATTATCATCGGCTGTCGAGCGGAGCGAAGGCGGCTTCGATTGGTTAAAACGGAATTATGTAGCTTACATCAGTAAATTCATGTGGTTCACAGAGCATATATAGAGATTTGCACAAGACTATCCATTATTCGATGGCGGCATCGTTTGAATACTACGAAGTTTTAATTTGCACTATTTTAATATGGGAAGTTGCTATTAATATTTGAGTGCTACTTATTCTCAAATGAAATAGCCCCTAAAGACGCTTCCTATGCTGCAAGGCTCTTAGCGTACACGTGTGTTTTCGAGGCCATTCTAATAATACAAACAATATTGTGTTCTATATAGTTTTTGTAAGAAGCAATGACTAAAAGAATAACTACAATTGTTTTCGTTGTAGAAATATTAAGAACATTTCTGAATGTGAGGTAACCGACTGAGCTGCCAAACAGAAGTACATGTACAACAGAAGCTGGCCGTAAGAGCAACGCTGTGCTAATAAACGTTGTCGCTTGAACCACAAAGATAGATAGGTTTAGATGAGCAAAAATAACTTATATGTGCTGATGACAATTACTACTGTAAGCGATATCCGATAAGGTATCCGAAGGCGGCATCGTTTTTATATTACGAAGTATATACGTTTTTTAATACTGCATGTTGCTTTTAATATTTGAGTGCTAAAAAGACCGAGCTACGTATACTCAAAGAAATAGCTCCTAAAGACGCTTCCTTTGCTGCAAGGTGCTTAGCGTACACGTATGAATGCGTGTTTTCGAGGCCATACTTAAATAAACTGAATACTATGTTCTTAACCATTTCGCGAGGAGCACATATAAGCTCATTTTTCTATACTATACAGGTCAAGTCAATCAGAGCTAAAAGGGCGCAAAATTCACCCTTTTAGGCATTGGTACAGACGGGGATGGTGTGCAAATCAAGCTTGATGCAGTTTGGGGTGGTGTATTTTGCTTTAAAAGGGCGAATTTTGCGCCTTTTAAGGTAGCATTCTGATTGGCTAATAAGTGAACACTCAGACAACTCGAGGTCGATTGGACCACCTTCTATTATGATTGGTCAAACAATTCGGTACAGCGTACCACCGCTGAAATATAACGGCGAAACTTACGAAGATATTCGCGCCACTGACCGTTTTCTGGATGATGAATTGTCGAAGAATGATGCCCACGCTGCTGCAGCTTCCGAAGCTCGCGCCATTATGTAGTATTGTGGTGTTGGCCGGCGAGATCATGCCGCTGGTTTCCCGCGATAACATGTAAGCCGCTATACGTTTGTGGATGCTTTTGGAGATGCTGTTTCAGGCGTCACCTTTAGTTTTGAAGCTATAGGTGCTTAAGATTCCGATTTTGAGCGTGTAGAACACTATGTGTCCATTCCAGTATGGCCGGCGATGGTGTAACCACAACGCAGTGCAGTGGTGCATAAATCTTATGCTTTGTATTTGAACGTGGTATTTTGTATACTAGAATTGCCGCGCAAACTTGGCGCCCAAATTATGGAGGCTACTCCAAAACATTATTGTTTCTTTGTTTGAATGTATATAAAAAACCAAGTCGTGATGGAGTATATGTATTTATGAACCCTTATACTCTCCACGAATAGGCGACGCGTGTCAGCCGTCCATCGGTCCCCGCCCTCATTTGTAAATCAAGCAGAAAATGTCGGAAGTGCCGCGTGGCCAGAAGCGCAGGCATGAAGGCACGAATATGGCAAGGAAGCGGCGACGCGTACGTACCGGTAGCGAGGAGGCAACTGATGTAACAGCGAGCAGCCTCGGGGGCGTTGCTGTGTTCAGCAGCGAGTGGCGAGCGTTGGCAAAGGCCGGGAGGACGTCCAAGCAGCCTTTTACCAGGTATTTGGACACACGCTACAAATACATTCGGCCCGGAAGGCGACACGACGGCGAAGAGGAGGCTGACTACCTACTGGGAGAAATAACCGTCCTAAGGTACATTGCGAAGACGAGCCTGTAGCACTTTCAGAAATGCGGGAAGAGTAGAAGACGAGAAGCTTTGTTTGAAAGGTAAATCTGAAAGTGAATTGAAAGTTAGCACAGTCCTAGTTAGCTTCTCCCTACGACTAACCTACGAGCCTTGCTTCATATGCAGGTGCTGGTGTCATCGGAAGCCGTTCGTCGTCGCATGTGATGGCACCAGTCACGAAATATTCATGCAAGCTTATCCTCATGGCCGACGAGCAACTCAGCCCTTCATTTGGGCTGGCACTTAAATCAGCCATCCCACTTGAGCATTCCACCTCCTTGATCTCCAGCGGCTTCTCCGTTGGAGCTGCTGTTGCCACAACCTCGTCACCCAAAGTCCATGGCGAAATATCGGATATCCAACAGCCTCCCTCGAGAGCTACGCCGTTGGGACAACACGAAGACGCAGCCGTAGCCGCTCGAAAAGCACGCGTTGCAGTGGCTTGGTGAAGATGTCGGCAAGTTGCTCTTGCGTGAGGCAATACTTTACCACCACGTACCCTTCGCGATAGCATGACGAATGAAGTGAAACTTGATGTTGATGTGCTTGCCCGCTGTATGGCCATCTCGTTCTCCATAACCTTGATGGCTGACTGATTGTCCACGAGCAGGAGAGCGGCTTGGTTCTGTGTCCACAGCCCAAGCTCAACCATCAGCTGCTTGATCCAGATGCAGTCTTTCACTGCCATCGCAGCCGCTACATACTCTGCCTCCATGGTTGAGAGTGCGACCGAGTTCTGCTTTTTTGAGTGCCACTCGATCGGCATGCCGTTTAGCATCACTACCGCACCGGAGACAGATTTGGCGTCTCGGTAGTCGCCGGCCCAATCAGCATCGGCGAAGATTGTAGTCCGGAACGTCGTCGCCGCGTTAGTATCAGACTGAAAGAATATACCGTAGTCCATGGTGCCACGCAGGTAGCGCAGGATGCGCTTAGCACCAACCCAATGTCCTTCACAAGGTCGTGCCACGAAGCGCGCGAAGTAGCTCACAGCCGTCGTGATGTCTGGACGGGTGCAGTTCGAGATCCACAACAGTGAGCCCACAGCCTTGCGCATGACGCTGCTGCGCTCTGTGATAACGTTGTCGTCGTACTGGCGCATGGTGTCCATGGGGGTTGCCATTGCCTTGCAGTCTGCCATCTCCATGTCGGTAAGCAGTTGCTGAATTGAGATACGTTGGTGGAGAATAAATCCATCAGCGCGACGAACAATGCTGATACCCAGGCACTTGTCCGCTTCTCTAAGATCCCTGATGTCGAAACGCTGGTTCAACTTGCTCATGACCCAGTCGCTGTCCTCGTCACTTTCACTGGTGACGAGAACGTCATCCACGTACAGACCAAGCAGCGAAAGCTTGACCTTATGACGGCGAAAGTACAGACGGGGATCCAATTTGCTGCGCACATAGCCGATAGACAATAGGTATGCGCTAATGGCCTTGTTTCATAGCAGACCACTCTGCTTGAGTCCGTATAGGCTCTTGAGCAGAAGCCAGACTTTGCCTTCGTCGCCACTGCCTTCAGGAGGGCGCATGTAGAGCTGTCGATCAAGCTCGGACTTCACATAGGCATTTGGAACGTCTCCTAGCTTCAGCCGACGTTGCCGCTGTGCAGCCACAGCGATCATTAATCGCACGCTCGAAAACTTTAGTACGGGAGAATACGTCTCGACGAAGTCAATACCGAAGCGCTGCGTGAAGCCTCTCGCAACTAAGCGAGCTTTAAAGCGCTCGAGCTCTCCCCGACTATTGAACTTGATACGGAAAACCCATTTAGACGAGATCAGCTTTTCACCAGGAGGTCTTTCCACCACTTCCCAAGTTCCGTTGGCCTTCAAGTCAGCGAGCTCCTTCTCGATGGCGGCTTTCCACTCCGGCCACTCAGGGGTCCGCCTCGCCTCGGCAACGTTACGTGGAATTGCTGGCTTGGCGGTCGTCAGCAAGAGAGTAGCATAGCCGGCAAACTCACTGATTAGATCCTGACTTGGCTCAAAGTCATCCTTCTTCAGCTTCTTGCGAGATCCGAACACACGTCGAAGCACTCCAGCGCTGATGGGCCTTCCTGAGTCCTCGTTCTCTTCGTTGGAGCTTTCTCCAGGATCATCGCTGGGTGTTTCACGCCGCTTACGAGCCGATCGAGTCGCCATATTGAGTGTTGCAGCTGATGGCGCCACAGTCGATTGTTGTGGCTGATCATCGATTGAATCATTCTCACCATGTAACTCCGCAAGCACCTCCTTGGTTTCAGGGTCGTTGACGTCCATCTTCTCGATATTTTGTACGTCGGCGCTCACGACGATCTTCTTCGTCCGCGGGATAAGCAGTTTGTATCCCTTTTGGTTGTTACTGATGCCGATAATCACTGCCTTCTCGGCACGGCGCTTGACAGATGCAGCTTTCTTGTGTGCAATGTGAGTTGTGCACCAGGAACCAAACCGCAAAATGTGCCCCACCTTGGGCGCGTTTCCGGTCAGGACATGTAACGGTGCCTTGTGATCTGCATTAGCACGAGTTGGCACATGGTTGCGCACATACGAGGCAAATAGCACTGCATCGCCCCAGTATCGTTCGGGAAGTGTCGACGTCCATAGCATAGCACGCGCAGAATTCATTAACGATCGGTGCATGCGCTCGACTTTGCCGTTAGATGACGAGTTGTCTTCTTCTGTTGCTGTGGTACACCATGATTTTTGCAGAACTCCACAAATCCACGACCACGAAATCCGCCGCCACCGTCGCTGCGAATCACCTTCACTGTGACCCCGAACTGTCTCTCGAACTCAGCAATGAAGTCCTCAAGATGCTTGGCAGCTTCATCCTTGGTATACAGCAGGTACACACGATTGTAGCTTGAACCATGGTCTACGATCGTCAGTATGTGTTTGTGTCCCTGTCGGTCTTGCTTGATGTCGGTCTTCAAGTCGACAGCAAGTACAGCACCTATTTAATCAGTTGGTGCTGATGTCGAAGTATCGGTGGTTGGCTGCTTTGATTTGGTCTGCTTAGCATCAGCACAGGGTAGACAGAACTTGAGCTTCCTGGACAGCACCTTCATGTCACTAGTCAGACCGTGTGTGTGCATCTTGAGCAGGTCCTGGAAGTTGATGTGTCCCAACCTGTTGTGCCAGTGCTGAAGTGTAGCGCTCGACACATCAGCGAATATTGCTACAGTGTTTGTGTTAGGCTCCACCATTTCGCCGTCCAACTTCCACAATTTACCACGGCGATTTGCTGCAGCAACGGTCCTCCCATTGCGGTCCTTTAGCTCGCAGATTTTGCTTGAGTTAAACTGGCACGAGATACCGTGATCAGCGAGCTCCGTGACCGATAGCAGGGTTTGGTGTAGCTCCAAAACACAGTGAACTTCGCGGAGTAGCACAACCTTGTTAGTACGGCCGTCACCCACACGAATCAGGCAGCTGCCCTTCATACTAGCCGTCACTACTTCACCGTTGGCAACTGTGATGGTCATCGTTGATGGCACCGCTCCAATCAGGACATCCTCTCGAGAGCACATGTGATGAAAGGCACCTGAATCGACGATCCAGGTCGACGTCCTCTTTGCAGAATCGTCGATACCTGCTGCAGCCATCCACATGCTGGCTTGACCATCGCCGTCATCGCTGGTGAAGCTCGAGTCATCCTTGTCGCTGTCACTGCAGTGCGACATGGCCTGTTTCGCTTGGCCTTCGGGATCGGATTTCGCGGCTGTCTTTGTGGGCTTGGTGCACTCGAACGATCGATGTCCAGCTTCTCCGCAGTTCCAGCAGCCTGTTGTCCTCTTTGAGCTCGTTGCAGTACTTGCAGCATTCGACGCCTTCGCACCGTTCGGCTGCGTGGACTGTGTAAGCTTGTTCTGTTTGTTTTGCTGCTTGTTGTTGTTGTGTAGGTTGTTCTGCTGCTGAGGCGGATTCTGCTTGCTCTGGCCAACACAACGCCCGTCACCCTTCAGCCGTTGCAGAAGCTTGACCACCCGGTCCAGATCATGCATGTATTCCTTGCTGGATTCGTTGATCTTGCTGAGTAGTGTCGACGTCAGCTCTGGACAAGCGATCTGGCACACTGTCTCGAGTAGTAGTTGCGTCTGGTCACCTTTCATGAGACGCTCAATAAACTGCAGATATCGTACGTATTGTTGCCAGGTGTCGCCACTGCATTTCGGAGTGTCGGGTCTCTTCCGTAGCTTATATTGGCTCAAGTGACAGCCGAAGGCACCCTTCAAATGCTTTGTCAGTTCATCGTACGTTATATCACGATCGCCTGTGAAGTCGTGATACGATCTGTGTGCATCACCCTCCAGGAAGTTGCCCAGCATTGACGCCTTTAGTGTAGGCGTCCAAGTTGATCTGTTGAGCTGGCTCTCGGTTTCTGACCGCACGCTCGAACACGTTAAGAAAGTCATCTAGACCTGCGCCGAGACCCGGATACACCTCAGTTCCCGCGAGCTTTCGGCATCGAATGTCCTTTGGCCTAGGCGGGTTGGTCGTTGATACATGCTCATCATCGTGGTGAGCAGCACCGTGCAGCTGATCGTCGTAGTTGCTGGATACGTTGTCGTCTGTCTCATTTCCGAGCTGCTGGGCGACGACGTGGGCTTGCTGCGTTGCGGCTTGTCGAGCCGCTTCAAGTCTACGCTCCTTGAGGAGGCGCTGCTGCAGACCAATGAGATCCATTGCGTCTTGAAGCCTCGCTGTCAGTACAGCGACGATGTCTTCATCAGACATGGGCGTGGTCGGTGACGCTGGCATTGTTGCCTGATCACCAGGTGACTCCAAGCCTCTGTAGCTCTCAGGAGTACTCATCCCAGCTCGACGCTCACTTCGCGACAGCTGGGGTGGCGTTTTGGGCAGCTCCGAGTGCACATTCGCCAGGTTACGTCGGTGCTCGCGCTCCGCTCGGGCTGCCGGAGGCATCGCTTGTGGACTGCTTGTGGACTGCCGAGGTCCGTGAAGTCAAGTCGGCCGCATGTCGACATGACGGTCTTCTATTCGGTCCGCTACGGCTTGGGCTCAGAGCCTGTAGCACTTTCAGGAATGCGGGAAGAGTAGAAGACGAGAAGCGTTGTTTGAAAGGTAAATCTGAAAGTGAATTGAAAGTTAGCACACTCCTAGTTAGCTTCTCCCTACGACTAACCTACGAGACTTGCTTCATACGCAGGTGCTGTTGTCATCGGAAGCCGTTCGTCGTCGCATGTGATGGCACCAGTCACGAAATATTCATGCAAGCTTATCCTCATGGCCGACGAGCAACTCAGCCCTTCATTTGGGCTGGCACTTAAATCAGCCATCCCACTTGAGCATTCCACCTCCTTGATCTCCAGCGGCTTCTCCGTTGGAGCTGCTGTTGCCACAACCTCGTCACCCAAAGTCCATGGCGAAATCTCGGATATCCAACAGCGCCTCCTCGAAGTCGGTGCTGAAGAAGGTATTGAAGGCGGAGGCCCAACTGAGGGGTGCTGAAGACGCCGTGGACTAATTGTGTTTTGTTTTGCTTTTGATATAGGTACCAGCGCTGCCAACGTCGATGAAAGAGGCGAGTGCGGCTATCTTGGAGCAGGTGCAGCTCCCGACGCCGGTGCCGCGCGTGGAGCGAGAGGAGGGCGTGGAGCTCGGGGAGGGCGTGAAACCCGCGGAGGTCGTGGAACCCGAGGAAAGGGTAGAACTCGAGGATGGCGCGGAGCTAAAGGAGGGCGAGGAGGCCCTCGAGTCACGAACACCGCCAGCACTGAAGGTGGCGGCAGTGCAGCTGGTGCTGTCGACTTAGCCGTCAGAGCCGGGCATATAACGCTAGCAGTACGAGAAGGACGTGGTGCGCGAGGAGGGCATGGAGTCGAGGAGCTCTTGAAGTTTCGCGAATCACTAGCGGCCCAATATATGAAGGAGTGTTTATGAGCTTGGTATTGGTTTTAACCACAACGTAACAATGTGCTTGTTGGTACTGCAGACGCACGTGGCCGTGATGTTGGTGGAGCTACGGTGCTGGCAGTCAGTACTGGTCGCGAGATCCAAGGCCATATTTCTGCAGGCCTAGAATCACCACAACCAGGGCGCGCAGCACCAACTGAGACAGCAACTCCTACACGTACGCCTCCCATCATGCTGCAGGATGTCTACGTGGACAAACTAGTTGCATTTTCGCCCGAAAAATATCGATGGATGAAAGCAAAGGTCTACAGACCAATTGGCACGGCGTACATTATTGGTCGTGTGTATCGTCTAGTCAAGAAAGGGAAGAACACTTCGCTGTTCCAGATTCGATGTCTAGACAGTCAGTTCCAGAGTGCTGTTGAGCATATCAGCGTTGGGATGGTGCAGGTTGGCATCAAAAACTACATTGTGCTTACACGAGTAAAGAACCCGGATTGAAGAATCCTCGTACGTCCCGATCCCACCGATGAGATCGACTTTGAGGAAAATGATTCAGATTGCGAAGAAGAAGAAGTACTTGAAGCTTTCGATCCGACTGAGTTACTTCCAACCAGCCTCGCTGAAGTTGAAGCAATCAGAAGCATGCGCTTTATTCCGTCTGGAGAAGATCAGATGCCTTCGTATCTGTACAAGCACGGTGATGGATCGACACGAAGCTACTTGCGTCCTGAGTTTAAACATTTGTTTGAGCATTCTGCCAGTTCCAGCTTCTTTGGCTACATACCGCTTTACTTTTGGCGTCAAGTGCTGCATGAAACTAACAAGTACGCCGTGGTGAACGGCATTGAGCTGGCGAACCAGTTCACTCTTGACGAGATCATGATTTAACTGGGCATTCTATTCTTCATGGCAACGAACGATAAAGGCGAGTACGCAAATTACTGGGGTCTACAAGCGGAGGGCCTAATTTTGGTGGTGTTATAACTTCGCTTGATGGCATCATGACGCTGCATCGCTTCAAGCTACGGCGACGATGTCTGAACTTCAATGCGGTCCCTAACACAATAGATCAAGATGCTGCAGCTCGCATCCTACCTCTTCTGAACCTGCTAAAGATCGCTGGTGGCCAATATATTCACGTTGATCGAGATGTTGCGCTTGATGAAGCAAGTGTTGCGTGCCGTTCGCGTCAAGGTCGCCACATATCGTGTATAATCCCATGAAGCCTACTGGGAAATATCATTTCCGGCTGTACATGGCGTGCTGCTCTACTACGTGGGTCGCGCTGAATTACAAACTTCACTGCAACCGAAGCGACATCTTGGACCCACTGAATGGTGTAGTTGACCAAGTTGAAGCGCAAAACCTGCGAGAGGAGCTGGAGGAAGTATCTAAAATCATACAGCATGTGCTGGAGGTAACAAGACTGCTATTCGGAACGAATAGGGTTGTCAATATGGACAACTATTATACGTCCGTGCAACTTCTCCCGGAGCTCCACCTGAAAGGCCTCTATGGTCGCGGCACTATCCGTGCCAACAGCAAGCCATTTCCCAGGCCACACTGTTCTTCACAAAGACGATTGTACCCGAGGAGACTATCGAAAAGCTGTCTCGCACGATCACAGCATGCTTACAGCGTCATGGTGCGACAGTAACGTGGTCAACCTTGTGTCCAATGTGGACTCAGCGAACATTACAACTATCACCCGCATGGTTGGTAGCAAGAAGCAGTCGTTTCCAGCTCCAGAGTGCGTCGCTCAGTATAATACCAATATGCAAGCTGTTGATCGCCTTGATCAAATACGCGGGCGATTCTCTACTGCAGATGGCCATTCGTACAAACGCTGGCACAAGAAGTTGGCGCTCGCGCTCATCGATGTGGTGCGCTCCAACTCGTATCTAACGCGACGTTTGGTACAGGCGGAGCCAGCAACGCGTGATCCCCATAGAAAGTTTGTGATGGAGCTAGTTGGTGCTTCTCAATAAACAATGGAAGAATGCACCCAGCGACGGTCGCATGCTGTACAGCGGAGAATTGGGTGACGGAGGAGAAGGAGCCCAGCTCGACACGCCCTCTTCCCAGCCCTCTCCTAGTGTAGTTTCTGTGCTCCCGACAACTGCATGTACTTCCGTGGCTTCGAGGAAAATTCATGCCGAGAAGAGCAAAAAGCGGCGCCGCTGTATTGTTTGCCGATGGGAGGGACGATATCCTACCGAGGTAACCAACTATTGCCTCACACAGGGTGTCTGTTTGTGCCGCGTTGTGCACGATTGCCCCGCCAAGCCATGGATGTGTCCGTCGACGACATCAACATGCTGGGATAAGTTCCACCAATTCTACTACCCTAACGCATTGTTTACAGATAAGGGAAATGTCAGGCGACACTCCAAACTCGCCAAGTCGAAGGATGCGCACGAGCCCAGGTCTCAAGCAGTAGGGCGGTTTGCTACCGCTCGCCAAATTGAGTACGGGACAGATCTCGGAGGTGCCATCGCTCACGCACTTGACAACGAAGGAGATGATGATACACAGGGTCTTGCTGCTTTCGGGGTTAGCGGTAATGCTCCGCCAGGGTTGGTTGCGTTTGGCAGTTGCAATCTTTCGACTGGACCAGACGGCGACAGCCGTTTGGACGATAGGCCTGAAAGTGTGTTGGCTAGCAGACTTAGTGGTGCCCGTCGTGATGTTCGCGAAATTGGATGCACTAGTGAACGTGGTGGTGAAGACCGCCGACGTGGCAGTGGTGCCGCTCTCACAGGCGGCGAAGGCACACACGAACTTGATGGCGGCGGCGGAGCTCCCAGACTTGCCATAGACGACGAGCGCGGACTTGGCCGTGACGACGCGCGCAGACTTGGAGACGGGGGGCCCGGACTTGGTGGTGCCGCTGGTCCAACCGGTGTCGGCGGCGCACGTAGCCTTGGTGACCCTAGCGGAGTCGGTGGCAGGCTAAGTGCTTCTGCTTGCACAGACAGCAAAGATTGGCGCGAGCTTGGTGGTGCAGCACATACAGTTGGTAGCCGTGGCGCTCGCCGACTTGTCGGCGACGACGCGCGAAGACATGGAGGTGGTGATGATCACAGACTTGGTGATGGCAACCGCGGACTTGGCGGTGCAGCTGGCACAGTCAGTGACGGCAGCGCTCATGAACCCGGCGGTGCTCACTGAATCGGTGGTGACTCGCATGACGTATGGGCTACTGCTACACTCGGACGAGATGATACTGCACCTAGCCGGGTTGCTGCTGCCGCACGCAGACTGGGCGGCGAAGCTGCATTTGCTCTTTGTAGCGGCACTCATGAGCATCGAAAAGACTCTGGTTAGAAGCAAGTATGAGACAACAGAAGGGATCAAAGTTTCTTACGGTATATGTAAATGGGATGAGGTGTAGTCTTCCAGCTACATTGTACTTCTAGTTGATGATCCAGGTTCCAACTTTTGCAGTACGGCTCCGAGCACGATGATCGATGTCTAGGGCAGAAGAGCGACGTTGAAACTATCACCCGTGCCTCTGGCATTGCGCTTAGCTCTCGTGAAACAATCAGCTTAGCATCTTCTTCAAATAGAAAGATATTAGCAAAGACAATGGTGGCTTCGCAAATGGGAGAATGCCGTGACATCGAAACATCTCTTACATCGACTTGCTTGAGCAGCACCTTACTGAGCCGTGGGTACGGCTTGCGTAGCTGCTGCATGCAACGTCGTCCAAGGGAGACGAGGTCCCTTCGCACCTCGATCCCGATGCACGCTCTGACTTTCGTTGTAAGTGCTACCTGCGCAAGCACGTTGCCAACACCAGCTCCAACGTCAAGGAAGACGTCAGCTTCGCCGAGCGGTCCGACGGCAGCAAGTAGAAGTGTGACACCGGACGGTGGCACCTCACCAGCATTGTCATATGTGCGTCCAGCGGGCTGGCGAACGTCGTGAGCGCTTATACTTCCGAAAATGATATCCACGGCTGTGGCAGCATCAGCTGGGTCCAGATTATCTCCACAGCCCCCAACACCAGCACCTACACACACAGGTTAGTATTTGCCGACGTCAATTGTGGAACAAACAATCCGAGACTCACCTGAAGCGCTTTTCGCCTGAGTCACCTGTGGTTGACGGCATCCCCCGCAATCTCGCGCAATATAGCCGCCAGCGGGTCCTGTATCCTCACCTCTGCAGTCTCGGTTTCCCTGATCCACGTCGTCTGCCACCTGACTGTCTCCGGCGGCGCTCCCATGCGTATCGCCACCAACTTATCGTCATCAGACTCACGAACGGCATGCAAATATCTCCAAAACAGACAAACCTGGCATGCGGCGATCGCCGCCGAGAAGTAGAGAATTTGACAGAGTAGCAGAAGGTCCGCATGCTGGTTGTACGACTTGCTGCAAAATGAGGAGTGGTGGTGGTGGTGACCTCAGCGCTCCGAGAAGACGCCTTGGTGGCATGCCGCGGAAAAAACTTGGCGGAAAGCCACTAACCGCAATTCCGTAGGTACGCTTGAGGCTAGCCAGCCGAAGCCGCAGTTGACGGATCGGCCGCTTGGTCTGCATTCGGCGGGCCACGTAGGCCCATGTGATTCGTAATCCCTCCCTTTCGAATTGGAAGGCGATCTGCACCAGCAGCTTATCTTCAGTGTCTGTGAAGGTAGTGCGCATTAGTCTTGAGTACGCTATAGCAAAAAGGGAGGTCGGAGAGGCGCATTCGTCTTACCTTTTGTATGTTCTGGTGACTGGCTGTCAGGCGATTGACCGCTAGATCCATGGCACGACCGCGTAGAAAGGGCCGATTACGGTCGTTGGAACAATAAATACTGTGCGATGAGCAGAAGATCCAAAATTACCCCCAACCTCTTTCTATTCACTGCTGCGATTGGTAGTTATGAAACGCGGTTGGCAGAGTTACGTTTATTGGCACAGCGTTGTTCTTACGGCCAGCTTCTGTTGTACGTGTACTACTATCTGACAGCTCAATCAGTTACCTCACACTCAGATATGTTCTTAATATCTCTACAACAAAACATTTGAAGCTATTATTTTAGTCATTGTAACTTATTAACCCTTTCGCGGTGCGAGGGCGCATTTTTCGCCCTTTAGCACCATTACCAAAACAAGGTGGAAATGGGGCATGTAAAAGGGCGAATTTTGCGCCCTTTTAGCTCCCAGCCCTAGTTTTTCATATTAAATTTAAGGCTAATTTATAGGGTTCTTTCTTTTAAGAGCTTTTAAAAAAGTTTGCCATATTTTTTCGTTCGAGCTTTCTGCAGACAGTTGGAATAATTACTATGGACATCAACGCCGGGTTTGTAGAGGCGATGGCCGAGGCGGCATCTCCCAGTGGCGGCGCAGCTCCCGGGCTAACAGAAGAGTTACCTCCTGATCTACCCATGCAGTATCCATGTGAAAGATCGGAGTTTTACGTACGCGAGTGCTACCCAAGATACTACGGTTTGGTTCTCCACGAGCTGTTCACGCGCGACAAGCGCTGCGTCACTGTCACTGGGTCGCCAGGTAAGATTGTAAGGTCGTTTCGTGCGAGTATGGGGGCCCAAAGACTAACCTCGGATCTTGGAATGCACAGGAACGGGAAAATCTGTTTTCTACGGATATTTTTTCAATCACTTCACACGTGAAGAGCAGTACAGAGGTTTCACCATTATCACAGCGTCCTTCACGAAGTACTCCGATCTACAAGATATCGCTGTGTTTGAAAACGGTAAGTCGGTTCCAAAACCAGAGTCACTTTCAAATTCATTTTGGCTGGAGAATCTGTCAGAACGAAAAGGACCACGAATCATTCACCTGTATGATGGCCCTCCGCGCATATCTCCACAACAGCAAAAGATGGTGTGCTTCACGAGTCCGAATGAACGATGGCTCGACTCACTTTATAAGGATTTCTCTCAGACGACGTTGTACATGCCGTTGTGGGACGAAGACGAACTTTTTGCTGCTGCCACATCTCTCCGGATCGACTCGGTGATAACTCGAGCTGTGATTGACAAGCGAATTGGATTGTTTGGGCTTGCGGCCCGCGAGTGTCTCTCTCAACGTGAAAGTTTTGTGGAGAATCGGCTGAAAGTGGTTCAGCAGACTATTGAGGAGATGGGCACACTCGAACCTCAGCGGTTGGTAAGAATAGTGACGGGAGACGATACATATCACTGTTTGAGCCATTTGGTTCCACGTCAAGATGACCCACGGAAGTTTGATGTTCGTATGGCTTCCCAGTATGTGAGACGTCGGGTGCTGGAGAAGATCAACGTGGTGGTGAGCTTCGAAGAGTTCGCCAACGGCTATAAACAACTTCGTTGCAACCCGCAAGCGGCTATGGATCGTGGCTTTTCGTTTTTATTGAAGACTTACGACTTAGTGAGGCGAGGCGGTAAAATTCACACTATTACCCTCGGTGGCAGTGGACATTCCAAAACCTTTCGATGTCAGAAAAGTTAGGAGTTTTTCCTTTTTGATCCGAAGGAATTATCGCTGTGGAAGAAGCGCCTTCTTGTGTTTCTAACGAAAGAGGTGTATCTAAATCCAGTTCCGGGACAGGCTTTAGTGACAGTGCTCGAAAAGCTCGAGCTGTTGAAGAAAGCGCTGAAGAATCCAAGGAGTGTTCGGCTAATTCTTGTCGCACTGGCGCTTGATGAAAACAAGTGGAAGTTCAAGAAAAGAATCCAGTGGGACTTACTATTAAATGCCGAGAATGTGGATATCATTCCTGGTGTTGACACGAGCCAGTTGAAGGCGATTAACGTGGAGACAGTGAAAGATTTACGAACAGCCATTGATGCACCAAGCGCGCACCAACGGGACTTCTTCAGTGGTGGTGTATTGACTCACTACTCAACGATCCTCAAGAGTTTTGATGAGCGCCAGAACGCGATTGAAACAATGCTGACCAAGATTCCCATGTATGTGCTGGAGGTGTAGGATGCACTATCTGTCTGCAGGTTCATGTAGGCACGTGTTACCGTGCGACTCTCAATTAATGGAAAATGGGCGCTAAGTTAGTTTTAAACTTGTCACTTTTGAAAGGATAGAAAAGTTCGTCGACCCCACCCTCCAACACACACACTAACTGAACTCGTCAACCCAGATTTTGGTCGAAAACTGACTTCCTTGAAGCTATTTCGAAGTACTTCAGTATCCTTGCTTGGCTTGTTAGTTGCGCTTGTCAAAACATATTTTGAGAAATCGTAGCAACGCTGGCAATATTTTTCCAAAAGTGAGGTCCGACCAAATTTGCCGATTTTGGTAGTGAAAAGAGCTCGAGGTCAATCTTAGCAACTCAAATTCAAGCAAAATGCACGCGGTACTGATTAGCAACATACATTTCTCGTCCTCTTCCGTGCCGCCTTCACTTCTTTAATCCTACAGCAGAACGAAGTTATAATCCAACGGCTGTCGAAGACGCTCGAGAGGAACCGAAATGGGTGGCAAGTCGTCCGAGAACGAGTGGCGACTCGTCTTAGGTGGGAACAGATCGTCCGAAAGCGACATATCGATCACCTCCTGCTTCGTAAGCGAATCACGACCGCACTTTGGCCAGACATCCACGGTAATCGTTTCGTCCTGTAAGTAATCCACCAGCACAACGGGTACGCACTGTATCTCGAGTTGAACGCCCACATTATACCGGTGATGACCGTCCAGGATCGCTCCCGTGGCTCTGTCCACAAGCAAAGGTTCCAGATACGCATTCCAACGCACAGTAGCGCGACGAAGTCCATCGACACGGTCCCAACTCACAACATGCTCGTGAGCCTTCAGCCAGCGCAGCGAAGCCAAATGCACGACCAGTTTCTTCGGTTGTCGCTGTGGACGAGCATCGAAGTGATACTTGTAGAAATACGACGTCGGGTCGGCAATACGCGTCAAGAAGAACTTCTGACGACGTTCTTTATCGTCCGACAGAAGATCTTCCAGCGTCGCGGCCTTCTGTCGACAAAAACTCGACGTCGGGTCGTTCTCTCGGATAGCGTTAAAGAAATCTTTCGGGTCGTAGGATGGTCGTCTGATGAGATCCATCTGCGTTGAATCGCGGACACGGTCGACGGAGCGCAGTCGACCTCGGAACAGACTTTTGGTCACCGACGCAGCCAGATTCTGAGCGCCACAGATCAAGAGAATCGACACTTGCTGCAGACTGGGCTTGCGTTCCAACGAGCGCAGCGTCTCCGTCTGCATCTCCTCACTCGACACTATTGTCGGGTTCGTAATCTCCTCCATAGGAAGAGGTGCTTGACGCAGAACAGACAGCGGAATAGAAATGGGCGGCAAGCTCTCTGTGAATCTATGACGACTCGTCTTGGGAGGGAATACATCTGGCGATAAGGACATCGCAATAACCTCCGCTTTTGTTAAGTGCGATCGTCCACAGCCTGGCCAGACGTCCACGTGGATCGTTTTGTCCCCCAAATAGTCCACCAATACGGCTGGCACCTGCTTAAGACGCAGCTGTAGAGCCACATTGTAGCGATGGTGGCCATCAAGGATCGCTCCAGTCTTGATATCCACCAGCAATGGCTCCGTGTATGCGTCCCATGACAGCGTCGCCTTTCTGAGTCCATTGACTCGTTCCCAGCTCACGATTTGTTCGTGAGGCTTCAGCCACTTGATGTCCACGAGTTGCACCTCTGCTTTCCGAGGAGCCAAGTGATGGTAGTCGTCGTAATGGAAACGATAGAAGTACGACGTCGGGTCGGTCACACGAGACACAAAGAACTCTTGCACTGCCGACTGATCCTTCTTGTGACAGCTGGACGAGTCCAGTAGTACCGAGTCGTCTTGGGTCTTGGGCAGCCAGAGATGCTTTCGTGTCTTGCTGGAGTTGCGGATCTCATGATCAAGACTTGACTGCGCGTCGCTGCAAACCTCCTCGGCATCGGCTAGTCGGGAAGGCGCCACATTGCGCAGTACGTCGTCAGCCACGTGTTTTCCCTTGAGATATAGACGCATCGACACCTGACGCAGCACGTCACGCTTGCGGTGGCGCGTGGGGGACGACGGCGCAGCCAGGGCTTTGTCTGAATGATCCTCAACGTTACGTTCCGGCGTATCAACTTGCAGCGATACAGAAACGTCCTTGGCCGTCACGCCCAGCAGAATATTCTCCTCCATTGAGGTCTCAAGCTGCTGCGTAGTCTCCACTGCGCGCTGTATCACCACCGTGCGCGCTTCCTGTCTGTAAAGGGAGCAACACGTTAAAATATCGTAATTCCTCGTCCAAAGAGCGCAAAACAACGGGGAATCCGCTGCTTTTAGTTAGAGATCGAGTTAAAACGTACCCGAAGTGAGGGGCCATCGTGCTTTACCGCACCAGAGTAGAAGGAGGATGGCGGTTCGAGGCAAATCTGGTAGTGAGCAGGGTGAGCTCAGGTCAGGTTTAGTAACAGCCGGGAAAAATAGGAAAAAGCCTGATGCAATGAAAGATTGACTTGGGCTCAGTAAGCTGGAGTGTAGCCATTTCTGCTTTTCTAGAAGTATTTTAGTAACTTAATATTATGGGGATCAATTTGGACCGCCACGGCTTGCTGCGCACCTTTGCGCACCTGTTGAGGTTGCAGGGGATTTCTCTAGCGGTAGGCGATGCCGTGATAAAAAGAATGGTGGCGTTGGCCGTCCTACATCTGGGGGCAAAGGAAAGCCAACTGAAAAATAATGGCGTGTTTAACGTGTTCGTCTATTAAATGGGATTGCCAGTTGCAAGCAACAATACCGTATAGACGCAACAAGTGGACCCGTTTCTACCAAACAGGCAACAAATACAATGAACCTGGCAATATTGCAAACGATGAGATTACGATAGCTCTACCAATGTTGGGTGGACTCTAACGCAGTTACTTGGACTTCTTGTCCTCCTTCTCGTCTTCGGTCTTCTTGTCTCCGTCCTTCTTGTCGTCCTGGCTATCACTGTCTTCCTCCTCTTCCTCTTCCGAGTACTCGAAAAGTTCCTTAAACTCGCCACGGACAAGTGCCGTGACCAGAGCTGAGCCCAGGCACGCCGGCACAAGGTACAGCAGCGCCGGCTGTGCAGCGTTAAAGAAAAACATGACTGACACAGTAGCCACGAGTCCAAGGATGTAGAAGAGCAGGTTCACGTGGAAGAACGGCTTGGGGAACGACTGCGAGCTGTCGGTCGCGTTGGCACGGTGCGCGTCGTAACGGAGCAGCAGCGCCACAAAGATGCCAGGGATAACAATATCTCCCAGACCGAGGATCGAGTTCTTTTGCTTCTCCGTCTCGGTAGCGAACTCACGAGGGAAAATGAGCTTGATCGGTGCATCAAATGACGTGGCCACTGTGACCATAACGTCGGTACCGAAGACCCAGAAGATGTCGTAGAAGAACAAGCCACACAACAGGATAGCGCCCACCTTGAAGCTACCAAGCGACAGCGACTCGATGCCCTTGATCGACAGCGAGATGCCGAAGATGTTGTTGAGCAGGTAGTGCTTCGTCTGGAACCAGGCGGCGGCGAAGGCAGCAGCATACACAAAGGTGAGCGTCCAGGCCGTGGACAACTCGAGCTTGTAGACGCCGTAGAACGGGATCTTCATGCTGTGCTTGTAGACCTTGGGACTACCCTTGAAAAGTAGTCTGGACAGCAAAGGACTAAAGGCCTCCGTCAGACTGTAGGCGCCGATGAGAGCGAAGTACGAGGTGAGCAGCAAGTTTACGAGGTCCTTGTCGAAGACCTTGAAGAGAATGTACAGACCCAGCAACACGCCGGAGCCCAACAACGGGAACATGTAGGCGTCCTCGGCCTTCATAACCTCCTCATTCTTCTCGCCGCTGGCCTCGCGCGCATGCTTGAGCTTCAGCGACAACGTCGAACCGATGTACACGATGGCCGAAGCCGACGTGATGAGCTGTACGGGCACGGGGATGATCACGAAGTTGGACGCCAGCATGAGCGAGATGAGCGCCACATAGCAGCCGCTCTGGACGGAGTCAATCATGATGGCAGACGGCGAAATGCGGAAGTGAAGACTGGTCTTGGGCGCTTCGCGTCCAAGTTCGATGCCACGTGGAGTCAACTCTTACCGCAGGAGGTGTCACTATTCATCAACCGTCACTGATGTGAAGTGATCGGATGGACTTTTGTACCGATTTAGGGGTACTTACAAGTGTTTCACTTTTGCCCAATCAGAAGGAAAGTAGATTTGTCATTGGTCAAAAGGAGAAACACCAAGCTGGAATTTCTCACGAGTCGTGAATGATTCACTGAATCGTTACTCCATGGCGCCAGTTCAGCCGATGAGTTTCACTCGCGACATGTTCTGTCGATTACAACAGCCAAGAAACGGATGAGCGATATCAGCCCCCGTCCGCGAGACGCAGCAGCAAGCGTGGCTATTGAAA
This sequence comes from Phytophthora infestans T30-4, assembly GCF_000142945.1. NCBI lineage: Eukaryota > Oomycota > Peronosporomycetes > Peronosporales > Peronosporaceae > Phytophthora > Phytophthora infestans. The sequence goes on along the minus strand of NW_003303758.1, from coordinate 3,872,328 downwards.
CTAGTCGATTCACGAAAGTAAAGGAACTAAAAATCTTTGTTCCGGTATATAGCGCTACAAGCACCGTGCTTAGCACGCTCGTATTGTTGGCGCGGCGCATGTCTCCAAGATCGGCAGGCTGAGAAAATCGAATGCGTAAGAGATTCTCTCGGCTTTGAGCGCTGCTTCGTCCAAGATGCCGTCCCGGGAGCGGTGGCGGCGCCACGACGGCGCTGACTCGAAGTTTTTACCTTTAAGAGCACAGTTTAAGTAGAGCGGACGCTGACTATGCTGTCGTGTGCAAGTGAGCCCCATCTAATACATGTACGACACCTCTGTTCATTAAGAAAATACACTCAGAAGCACCTCGAATATACAATTTCACCCCAAGCAATAAAAACAAGACCCAAGTCTGATCCGAGCAGACCAGTCCACCGATCAGTTCGAGACTTAGAACTTCTAGCACAGCTCGCACAGCTTGTCTACCTGAAGCTGAAGTGAAGGTTGCGGTGGGAGTTCTGTAGACCCGGCACCACGCAGGACTCGAATAACCATCTTCCGCCCTACTTGTTTGTACCTTAACCGTCCCAGGCAACCCAGCCGTTTCAAAAGAAGGTACCAATTAATCGGTACGGCCTAAACTCGTCTGTCACTTCTAGCTTGAACTGCCAAACCCGGGGGTTAAACTAAAACTGACTATTGACGTCATCGGAGAAAGGCGCGCATAACCGGTGCTGATCCCTCTAATCGTCCCGTCGCTCGCTCAAAGGTGCACCTGGGATCAAATACTGCGCCCCCAGTGCCCAACATTCTACGCGCCGAAGCTATCGATTGGGGTGACGACAATGCCCGAGGACTCGACGCCCATGGCGGCGGCCGCGGCTCCCAAGCGCCTACATATAAACGAGGAGAGCAGTGACGATAATAACAGCGAAGACTGGGGCGCAGACGAGAGCGATTGGCGCACGTCGAGCTCATCAGAGCCAGCGACGCGTTTCTCTCTCATCGCGCTGCCTTCCAAAGTGCGGGACTCGGTTTTCCGCAAGCCCCGCAAGCCACAGAGGAAGACGAAGGACCGATCGAGCACCGCAGACACCACAATTACGTCGTCCGCGAACTCCACGCCGCGAGATTCAGTGTTCATCACGAAGACACAACAGGAACTGGAGAATGTGGAGAGATTCCGCATCTTCTGGGACGAGAAACTTCGCAGCACAATGGAGCGACTCGCGCGCACCAAACCGAAGCAGGACGAGGCCCAGGAGGACGTTTTCCATTTGTTACTGAAGCTCTACGCCCACCAAAACGTGGTGGAGGAGCTGTACCGCAGCTACGACCTGAACGCTGCAGAGTTTGAGTTCTACATCCCCCAACTCTGTACCTTCCTGATACATGGCAACTACGCGAAACAGCATCAACTCGAGTGCTTCCTCATGTCCAGAAGCGGCGACTCGTTGCCCTTTGCCCACAGACTAACGTGGTTCTTGAGATCGTTCTGCGACGACGCCAAGGAGTACCAGTCCGAGTACTTGAGCGTCACATCGTCTCAGGATCAGGAGAACTCGAACCTTCTTACAGCAATCTGCATGCGGGCGGGAGTGCCTGCCTTACTGATGAACAGAGGCCTCTGTGTAGAGGAGGTGTCAGTAGCCACGCCTCACAATCTGGAGAAGAGGAGGTCGATCATCTTCCCAACGGACAACGAACTGGACTCCTCGACTCTAGACACGGACGAGACGTTCGCTGGGCATTTACTAAGTAAGAGGAACTCGCTCCAAGATGAAGCGAGAGCCGAGGAAGGCAACTCGCAGCAGATTTTACTGTTCAAACAGACCCCCACGTTCGTGGAGGCGCTGACAGACCTGGCGGACCAGCTCATCCCGACGCCACGGCCACAGAGAAACGTCGAGCTACGCAAAGGTCTGGCGGAGATCGAGGAGCAGATGTTGCCCTCCGACGTTATCTATCTGCCTATTGGGAACTCGTACCACCGCGTCAAAGGGATCCAGATCGACGAGTGCTTCACGTTCTCCACGAAGGAGCGTGTACCGTACTTCTTGTGTGTCGAAGTGCTCGACTACTCGGTTGCGTCCTCTGCAGCAGCTTCCAAGAAGCAGCAGAGGAAGAGGAGGAGGTCAAAGACGAGTCGCAATCAGTCGCGAGTCTTCTCGTTGCGACTTCCTTTTAAAAAGACGGACTCGGAGCTGACGGTACCGGTGGAGGACTCGCCCAGGTCCAGCTGTACGTCGCCTGAGAGTGAGCTGAGCTTTGTTCCGTCGCCCAGTGTGTCGTCCCCATTGCCAGAGATCGTAGAAGAAAAGGCAGACGCATCGACAACACAAGTGCAGGAAGGAACGGCTGATGAACCGCTGGATGGTGAAGATGGGGATGATGAGAAGGAGGAAAGTGAACGGAAAGCCAGGAAGAGCTCTCAGGAGGACGGAGATCTCCAGAGAACTGGAGAGGAACAACAGGAACGATTGGGCCAATGGAACACGCCGAGACCTCGTCGACGCAGCATCAAAGAGTACTCGTCCAGCGCCTCGGCTCGCTCTGGAGGACAATTTGACAGCTTCTACTCGTCCTGGTTCTCGAAGAAGGCGCAGCAAGAAGCTCACGACGAGTTCAGTGACTCAAATACTCAATATTTGCAGCCAGCACGGGTCACCGGCAATGGCGAAGAGGATGCTGATGCAAAGAAGGATAAGGAAATCTCTGGCGACAAGCAAATGCCGACTGGATGTGTCGTGGATGACGGTGAAGTGGAACAGACTGAAGCCAGCGATATCGTAAAGGAATTTGACGAGGCTACAGCTAGCGTAACTCTGAGTTCAGTGGCTGCGGTCCCTGCGAATGGAGGGATCTTCTCGTCGTTATTCTCCAGAAAGCCACTTACAGCTTCAGTGGTTGAAGCACACTCAAACCAGACGGAGGATCAGCCTCAAGAACGTCAGGGTGATGCACCGACCGACTGTGAACGCGTCGAGAGTGAAGCCTCACAACCGGAAGCTGCATCTGCCTCAGCTCCTCCTGCAGGACTCTTCTCCTCGTTGTTTGTTAAGAAGCCTACAGATGTGTCAGCTCCTGCTTCCAACCCAGTTGAGACTGAGATCTCAGCTGAGGGAACAACAGAGCAGGAGATAACTGCATCCAGCAGCGAAGACTCCAACGAAGTTGCGGCTGCTGCGGCTCCTGTCGGTATCTTCGCCTCTATCTTCGCTAAGAAGCCTACTGAAGGCACTACTACAGCTCTTTATGCCACCGATGCATCGGTATCGTTGCTCGAGGTGAGTAGCGAGGGTACTTCGTATGATCTGGACGCCGAAGATGCAGATGGGGAAGACTCGGACTCGACCGAAACGCCCCCTTCCGATGACACCCCAGCTGACGCAACAGAGGCCTATGCCTCTTCACTTGAACGCATTGACTCTGGTGTCTCTGACAGCGTTACGGCTGAAGAAGCAGACGGAGAGGATACTGACTCGAACGGAGGCTTCTTTTCAGACGAGGAGGATATCCTCGAGCCTGAGCCTTCTCCTGTACAGCTACCCGCTGAAAAACCAGCTTCGTTCGTGTCGTGGTTTTCTCGGAAGCCTACAACTGTCATGGTCGAGCCAGTTGCTGAAAAGGAGGACAGTGCTGCAGCAGTCACGGATACTTCAGAAACTGCTGAAGATACTAAGGCTTCTGAACCTGCAGCACCTGTGGTTGAGGACGACAACAAGACCCAGGATGACGTCGCTGTTCAACAAAGACGACGAGATCTTAGTGTGAGTCTCGACTTTGCTGACCCGACAGCGTGGAAGGAGAAGTTCGACTTGGAAGACGGACTTACTGATGGCGAACCAGAGTTCGAAGCGACTGACACTGATGCCGTAGAGGAGGATGCAGAAGAAGAGGAACACGAAGCGTCGGACGACGAGAAGCCCATGATCGTTTTCCGAGAGCGTTGGAGTGAGAAGGAAGCGCGTATTCGTCGCGAATCTCCGTTCGGTGACCATCCTGGATGGCGACTTCTCTCTGTCATCGTCAAGAGCAACGACGATCTACGTCAGGAGCAGTTCGCGGCGCAGTTGATTGCCCAATGCGACCGGATTTTCCGCGAATACTCTCTTCCGCTATCTCTCAGGTGCGTTCATGTCCAATATTTCAGTGATTGTCCTCCTTATTAACTCCGATTCTGCTTTGTATTCTATTAGACCTTACAACGTGATCGCCACGTCAGCCAAGACTGGTCTTATCGAGGCTGTTCCCGACACTGTATCGCTCGATTCACTCAAGCGCAACGACCCAGGCTACACGACTCTCCTGGACTTCTACACTCGTCTACACGGCGACAAGGACACCACTGGCTTCACCCGAGCTCAACGGAACTTTGTGGAGAGTCTAGCAGCCTACTCGATCGTCTGCTACGTGTTCCAGATCAAGGATCGTCACAACGGCAACATCTTGGTGGACACAGACGGTCATGTAATCCACATCGACTTTGGCTTCCTGCTGACCAACAGCCCCGGGAGCAACTGGAACTTCGAGCGAGCGCCATTCAAACTCACGGACGAGTTCGTCGAGTTAATGGGAGGTCCACGCAGCTCCTCGTTCCGGTACTTCCGATCACTGTGCATCCGCGCGTATCTGGCCCTGCGTCGTAACATGGATCAGATTGTGCTGCTTGTGGAGATGATGCTGGTGGGCAACGCCGACTTGCCCTGCTTCGCTGGTGGGAAGAAGGCGGTGATCGAAGGTCTGCGAGCGAGACTCAAGCCAGGAGCTCGCACCAGCACATGCCAAGTGTTCGTGAACCAGCTGATCGACCAATCCATTAACAATTGGAGGACACGCTGGTATGACAAGTACCAACGAGCTTGTCTCGGAATCCTGTAGGCTGAACACGCACACACACACAGCGGCCTCCGTTTTTTGATTTAGTAGCTACGGTATAGCGTAGAGGTAGCGTAGTAGAGTTGATTATAAACGAGTATTAATAGCTTTCTGAGGCATAAAAATACTATTTTTTCTGTGTAAGCGAAGTGTTGATACATGTATCTATAATATGTATTGAAATACACAAATATGAATAATGTTGGCTTTGATATCCTTCCCTTATTACTACTTCATGTGCTTCAGTCCTAGACGACAGCGGCGGAAGTGCCTTTCAATACCACTTGCTCGGAGGGTGAGCAGGTGTCGACTCTGTGATCTTCTCGAATAGTGCCGGAGTGTTCATCTTCTTCCTCTGGTTCGGTACACGCAGGCGAGCAAAAGTCCAGTTTGTCGATGATTTCTTGGGGGTCAGTCGATGGGATCAAGAAGAGGAAGAAGATGGGCACAACCTTTAGCACACTGCGTATCACGATGGCGAGCCACAGCATCTCGTATTTGTCCTTGGTGATCCCCATCCAGTCGCAGACAAACGCCCCCCAGAACTCGCTCACACTGTACGAGAGGTTGGAAATGGACATGAGCAGCGCGAACAGTGTACCCTCGATGCCTCTGGGACATAATTTAGCACACAGCACCATGATCGGCATGGTTTTAAGGCGACCAATGACATCGGCCACCACGTGGTCGCCCAGCACAAAGGCCTTGTCCGGAATGCCAATTTTCAGGTTGGCACGCGTCACCAGGACGACGTCAACGAGAGACACGAGAGCGAGACACAGCTGCGCCACCAGGAATATCTTACGGAACGATACGTTCGTGAAGAACGTGTTGTACAGCATTGTGCCTGCCATGAGGAAGATAAACCCAATAGCTGCGACCGTCCCCAAAAACTCGGGTGTGAAGTGAAGCACGTCTGTCGAGAAGAAGAAAAGTATCTGCGTGTATGCGGGACTGATGGCATGCGAGATAAACACCCACAGCGCGCACATCCACACGACGGGGGTGCAAATAGCGATCTTGAGTTGTCGAAGCTGCTTTGTCGCTGAAGACACAAAGTCTCTCTTGCTTAATGTACTTTTGGACTCCTCCATGAACATCGAGAAGAGCAGCGTCGTAATCGGACCCAACGCAGCAGTGAAGAAGACGCCACGCACGCCTAACTCGGACGTTGCTGGACCAGATAGAAAAGCGCCGAGCATGCCACCTAGAGACGTTGCTATCCACGACAAAGATTGGAGATCGTTCGCGCCATTCTCGGGATCCAGTCTCGAGATCTCCACAACTCTCGCGTCGATCACCACGTCGATTACGGCAACTGACAGACTTTGCAGCATGAGCATGAGTACTGCTAGACCCGGCGTTGTAACCAGATCGGGTACTGCCATGACTAAAGTGGCTGCCGTTTGCAAGACACTGCACAGCATCATGTAGGACTTTCGGTGGTAGCCGAACAAAGGCAAACTGTCCGACAGGATCCCGTAGATTGGTTTGACTCTCCACGGAACCTTGACAATCATCTGTAGCAATTGCGACTGTGTCGGCTGTAGACCTAAATTGTCTTTGAAGAAATAGTTGACAGCTAGCGCCGTGAAGCTGGAAAAGCCCTGAACCACGTACACTACCGTGATCAGCACCAAAAACCCAGTACCAAACGTATCGCGTAGGTGTTGCACCCAGTTGCAAAACTGTCGAAATCTAGAGACTTTAGCGTCGCTGACGTCATCCTGGAGGTGTAGGTCCTTGGAGGGAGGCTGGGCCTTTGTCTTGGTATTGCCCTCCTTGCTGTTGTCCACCGTGTCCGTCGAGCGGGTAGTCTCGTCAATGAGCGTGGACGACGCGTCGATCGGCTCGAGATGCTCGTCCAGATGCAGCCGGGGCAAGCGCTCGGGCGGGGACGCCACGGTCTCGGGCGCCATGGTCGACGACTGCGGGTTGCAAGTGCGTGGACTCGTACCGGATAAAACAGCTGAGATGGCCACATGTCCTCAAACACGATGATAGCAAAGCCGGATAGGAAGCGCGGCCTCGACCAATCACCAGATCTGACTCGTTTGTTTGAGCGAGTTCCTCAATGCAAAGGTGGACGGTGTTCTCAGGTACATGTAATATTTAGCAACGACTTCACTGTGAGGTTTTGGAGAGACACTATATCACTAGGCAGCATATTTAGTGCTTGACTATTGATGGATCACCCCATCCAGGAAAGTTGGCCGACCCCCCCCCCCATCAATGAGGTGTCACTTAGTCCTGAGCTGGACAATCCTAAATGAAAAAAAAAAGAGTGTCGAATACATGTACTGCGTCCTAAACGAGGCCCAAAATGTGAAATGGCGAAAATCTCCAGACAAACCTGGCAAATTGCCAGGTTTGTCTGGAGATTTTCGTCCATCGCTGAGATTTCGGTCGAAAGTTGACAGCCTTAAAGCGATTTCGGAGTACATGTACTTCCTCACTACCTACTGAGTTCCGTACTACATGACGAGTTTAAGACTAACTTAGCGCCCATTTTCCATTAACTGAGACTCGCACGGTAACACGTGCCTACATGAATCTCCCTGAACCTGCAGACAGATAGTGCATCCTACACCTCCAGCACATACATGGGAATCTTGGTCAGCATTGTTTCAATCGCGTTCTGGCGCTCATCAAAACTCTTGAGGATCGCTGAGTACTGAGTCAATACACCACCACTGAAGAAGTCCCGTTGGTGGGCGCTTGGTGCATCAATGGCTGTTCGTAAATCTTTCACTGTCTCCATGTTAATCGCCTTCAACTGGCTCGTGTCAACACCAGGAATGATATCCACGTTCTCGGCATTTAATAGTAAGTCCCACTGGATTCTTTTCTTGAACTTCCACTTGTTTTCATCGAGCTCCAGTGCGACAAGAATTAGCCGAACACTCCTTGGATTCTTCAGCGCTTTCTTCAACAGCTCGAGCTTTTCGAGCACTGTCACTAAAGCCTGTCCGCTAACTGGATTTAGATACACCTCTTTCGTTAGAAACACAAGAAGGCGCTTCTTCCACACGAACTTTCGCGTTGGATAATAAAAGGAATCAATTGACTCATCGCTGGTATCGACAGAGATGTGAAATGGTCCTGTTTGTAGTACAGCCGGTGATAGTTCCTTCGGATCAAAAAGGAAAAACTCCTTACTTTTCTGACATCGAAAGGTTTTGGAATGTCCACTGCCACCGATAGTAATAGTGTGAATTTTACCGCCTCGCCTCACTAAGTCGTAAGTCTTCAATAGAAATGAAAAGCCACGATCCATAGCCGCTTGCGGGTTGCAACGAAGTTGTTTATAGCCGTTGGCGAACTCTTCGAAGCTCACCACCACGTTGATCTTCTCCAGCACCCGACGTCTCACATACTGGGAAGCCATACGAACATCAAACTTCCGTGGGTCATCTTGATGTGGAACGTAATGGCTCAAACAGTGGTGTGTATCGACTCCCGTCACTATTCTTACCAACCGCTGAGGTTCGAGTGTGCTCATCTCCTCAATAGTCTGCTGAACCAATATCAGCCGATCCTCCACAAACCTTTCACGCTGAGAGAGACACTCGCGGGCCACAAACCCAAACAATCCAATTCGCTTGTCAATCACAGCTCGAGTTATCACCGAGTCGATCCGGAGAGATGTGGCAGCAGCAAAAAGTTCGTCTTCGTCCCACAACGGCATGTACAACGTCGTCTGAGAGAAATCCTTATAAAGTGAGTCGAGCCATCGTTCATTCGGACTCGTGAAGCACACCATCTTTTGATGTTTTGGAGATATGCGCGGAGGGCCATCATACAGGTAAATGATTCGTGGTTCTTTTCGTTCTGACAGATTCTCCAGCCAAAATGAATTTGAAAGTGACTCTGGTTTTGGAACCGACTTACCGTTTTCAAACACAGCGATATCTTGTAGATCGGAGTACTTCGTGAAGGACGCTGTGATAATGGTGAAACCTCTGTACTGCTCTTCACGTGTGAAGTGATTGAAAAAATATCCGTAGAAAACAGATTTTCCCGTTCCTGTGCATTCCAAGATCCGAGGTTAGTCTTTGGGCCCCCATACTCGCACGAAACGACCTTACAATCTTACCTGGCGACCCAGTGACAGTGACGCAAACGCACTGCGTGCGCTTGTCGCGCGTGAACAGCTCCTGTAGAACCAAATCGTAGTATCGTTGGTAGCACTTGCGCACGTAAAATTTCGACATTTCATATGAATATTGCATGGGCAGATCAGGAGGGAACTCTTCTGTTAGCCCGAAGGCTGCGCCGCCACTGGGGGATGTCATTTCAGCCTTCGTCTCCACAAACCCGTCGTTGTTGTCCATAGTAAAAATTCCAACTGTCTGACAGGGAAACTTTTTAAGAAAGTTTAAAGCTTCTAATTTTTTTAGAAGCTTAAACTAACTTTTAAAGCAAGGGACATTGACAACCCCTAATATTATTATATCCAAATACCTTATTATAACTGCTTTTATTACATTCAAATTTTAAACACTGACGGATATTAATACTGTTAATAAACTAGCCGAGCGCCGACGCTTCCCTTATTCAGAGAAGAAAAAAAAAGCACAAACAAAGCCAAACAGCGACTACTGCATTCACAGTACCGTATTAGCATCATTTAAGCTGTCCTAGAATAAAAAATGTTTTGGAGGGCTTCATTTCTTGAAGCAGCATGAGCCGTGCCCTTTGATGCGGTAACGTAGGCTCTATGTACTTGACCAGGTTTGCAACCTGCTTGAAAAGTATGATGGGCAGAAATGCAAGTCGTGGGAAAGTGTCTTTTTCTTGCAAATCGCCAAATGCCGTAGCTTATAATTAAAAATGGTGTGTCTCCACACAGCCTTAAATTAGATCTCACAAGAACGGGCCATTTGCACGATGGTTGGTAAAACTGGTAACTTGGCCGGGAAATGGTGTACTTGCTTTGGCCTTCCCGCCTCCGCTACGCTTCGGCGTGATTACTATTGAAAAAAACGCTGAGCATAATATGCTCAGCGTTTTTTTATGTGTATCTAAATCGATTCTTTTTAATGTCATTAATTTGGGTCTTACCGAATATAAAAAAAATATTCTAATGATCTTGAATCAGGATTCTTGATGCAGTCTCTTTTTTATTGCTGGCTATCACTGTATCTTCATCTTCCACCTGCACTTCAAATAACATTATACAAACGCTACATAATATGTTTAGTTTAGCGTCGTGCTCGATATCACGGACCATTTCTGAGCCGCTATGAAACTTAGCTCACGTGATAGTAATGGTCTGTCCAGCTTGCACTACTTATCCGCTTGTACTGCCTATTTGAGCTTGCTTCACACACAAAACTTAATGAAAGCTAGAAAATATTCAAATTGTAATATTTTTTATGCATGCAGCGTTCATTTTGTGCTAATTCAGAATTAGTCAATAGACTACCAGTTATGATTAAAGCATTTGGATAATGTGTCGCAAGACGCCTTGCTGTTGTTGTTGTTGACGGTACAGTAGTGCTTTCAATTTGATAGCTTAACGATAATTTCAGGATGGTTAAACGTCATTTAGGCTCCAATTATATTAACGTTTCTTTATGGTGTCTACTTAGCCAACTATAATTAACACCTCTCGTGTTTTGTTGTTGTGTTGCCGCTCCATTTACAAGAGGCCTACTGGCTTGGGCTGGGAGGCCATGGATTATGCGTTTTAATTAGCGTTTAAACTACATTTTCAAGTGATCGCCAGTATCCAGTGTCGTCAATGCTCATGCACCATTTAACCGTGAAAATACTGGGTCGTAACTTCAAGAAGTGCTCTCGAGAAAATGATGGTGTGAGAGGAAGACATCGGAGACCCTGAACGGGTTTGACGCGGGACATGGCAACGTACAAATGCTCAAATGCCCAAGATGGTGATATCGGTGAACCTTGGAGTAGCAAAATAACACGCTTAAGAGTCGATCCTTGTGCTCTCCATACTGTTCGAGCAAATGACAAGTCCACGCCATGCTGCAGGTAATGTAAAGGCTTTGAATTGATTTCGGTTGAAATGTGTGAGTACTTCACTTTGTTATCACTTGCATTTGATGTCATAATGCCGATTGGGATGACGATTTTAGGTTTATACTTGGTTCCATCACTGTTATTTATCCATTTCGTCTCCAAATTCAGTTCGGGCGGCCAATCTTCCCCTGAGATTGGATTGTTGTCGGAATCTGTGAGTAGTATATTGATAAAGTCAGGTGGATACGGGAGATCGACAATTTTTTCATTGTTTTTCATCGCATTGTTGATCAATTCGTTAGCAGTACGAGCTTTGAAGTAATCATCCCATCCAAGCGAGTGCATAAGACACTCAGTTCCATTAGCAATTCCCCACTCGAGATTTCCAGCAGAATTATCCAGAATTTGGGCAGGAGCATTCTTTGCAAAATATGAAAATAGGTAAGGATGTACATCTTCGTCACAGAGAGCTGTCTCAACAGCAGCATCAACGACTTCTTTTATTTTTCGTCGCCATCTGATGATAATTGTGTTGTGTAGATGACCAAATAGTTGAGTGGTGGACTGAATGAGAGCTGCTTTGTCAATATTTCCCGTGACTAGAATTCTCAGATCGTACAGCCATGAAGGGTCATTTCCGACATCATTTCTGGTTAGAGGTTTTTCCAATGAAGTGAGCGCTTTTACAGTGACTGGAAAATATCGGTGCCCATTTTCGTTATTCCATTTGGCACCTTGTGGATATTGGGCTGGCAAAGTTTGAAAAGCAGCAAGATTGCGCTGTTGGTTGATACATTCACTTGCTCGTAGCTGATCGCGGAGAAAAAAACTTTGAATCTGCGAAAGAGGTCACGAGCTTTGATACTGGAATCATTCTGTCTTGTAACATATAAGTTCTTGCACAGGGATGTTCCTTTCACTGGAACAAGTTGAAGGAAGTCACCTACCTGCAAAATAGAGGTTAGTTCATTTAACATTGGATGTGTGCATAGTATATCGCTTACCAGCAAAATTGACATGCCGCCGAAGATTTTGGAGGGATCATAAAGTTCTCGTAGTCTTTCGTCGATTTGAGCAAATAGTTCGGTAGTGACCATTGATACTTCATCAATGACCTCTAAACCTACGCTCGCATCGAATTGAAGCTTGAGTTTTTGCCGTTTTGTCGAATTCATCGTCTGCTCTCCTCTGCTGCTAAACTTAAAGGCTGCGTGAATTGTTTGTCCTCCGGGTAGCAAAGTAGCACCTGCGCCAGTTGGACAGGTATTAATTACCTTCATACCGCGTAGTTCTAATTCAGCTTGAATTCGTTTAATGACAAACGATTTTCCGGTTCGACCGCTTCCATGCAGCATTGTTAGTGATTGCTTGCGATTGCCGTGAGTAAGCGTTGATACCTCGGTGATCACATGCCGAATTACCTCGTGTTGGGCATGAGTTACCGTTGTCGGCGCAATAAATGGTGGGATCGTGTACGGTTTTGACAACGGATCCATTAGTTCCACTTGTCCAGGCCGTTGTTGATTATCATCATGTTGACTGGATAATTTTGCAATACTTTTCAAAGACTTTGCAATACCACTCAAACTCAACGTTTCTGGTTCACTTTCAGGAATCAAGTCGAGCTGTGACGGGGTCACACAGCACCTTGCGCTAAAGGAAGTTATCTTCCGAGAGTATACAAACTCTCAGTGAACGGCAGTTCACAGGTCCCCTCTTTAATTAAAGAGAGCGAAGTGACCTAAATAAGGTAGATTGTAAACTGAGTATATTTATAGGTAGGTTAAGTTTGGTTCTAATACAAACTATTACTTCCTCTGTCCGAAAATATAAGCGGGGCATCTGTTTAAACCGTGTCCGAAAATAAAAGCGGCATGCTTACAAATTCAAGTCATTTGATAGTACTGTCGAATTCCACCTAAGTACTCCCATACAAATGCTGTTGTTGTTGTCGGCCGCTGCAAACGAGACCGTAGAAATATTTAGGCACTCTACACGGCACCGCTCAACAGAGAATCTCACGTGCTACATCTCTACAGGTTTCTATGACATTTCGTGTAAAATTGACATCCTGGCGAAAGATTTTCAAATATCACATCTTCACCTCGAACTTTGCATAACGATAACTTTGCGACCAGGTGGCCGATTTGCTTCAAACGTCGACCAAAACAATTGCCGTAATCAAAGGCAGCAATTAAGACCAATCAGCTGCTCGTTAAAGGTTTCTGT
>NW_003303758.1:3856762-3858948 GCF_000142945.1 Phytophthora infestans T30-4 | reverse complement strand
ATGCAATGTCATTTAGCAATGTTGGCTTGAACGACTTTGGTACCTGTACCAATATCCCGAGTAATGACGTGTCATACTCCTGAAGTGTGAAGTGTCACAACTTCATGTAACCAGGGTACACTTAGGGCTACGTACCCCGTTACATCCTCCCCCACTTAGGTTCGGTTTACCGACCAATCAGAATGAAGAGGTGTTCGTCACAAACTCTCATTCTCAAAGTCGATAACCATCGACTTGGCGCGCGAGCGCGGCGGAGGCTCACTTCACAGTTAGAGCCTCGATCAGCAACCTGTGCGCTCTTCGTCTAGGTCTCCACTTAGACCGTTAACATGCCTCGTGGCACTGCTAAGAGCGGTGCTAAGACACGCTCCAAGGCTGCAGCCGGTAAGGCGCAGGCCAAGAGCACTAAGCCTCACGGCAAAGGCTCTGCACTTAAGGAGGCTACTCAGGTGGCCTCCGAGGCGATCGGATCCTCGGGTGACGCGGCTGCGGACAAGCGCGCAAGCAGGCGCCGCAGTCCGTCGCCCTCGTCTTCAGACAATCGTCCGAACCCTCGGTTCGTAGAACGTGAGTTCAACTCGGGCAGTGAAGACGATGCCGAGTCCGAGAGCACTCATGATGCTCCTGCGGGCTCTGTGGGAGGGCACAGCCCAGTGCCTAGTGAGCACAAAGATGGCAGCGTGCAGTCGCCCGCTAGTGATCACGGTGATCACAGTCCCAGGACCTCTGTGCGCTCTGAGAGTCCGGCCGTTAAGGCTAAGGGCACTCCTAAAGCCGGTGGCGATGAGGAAGAGAGTCCTCGCAAACGTCTCTCGCTTGCCGAGGGTCTTGCGCGCGCTAAGGCCTCTAAAGCCGAAGGCGCCAAGCCCTCAAAGAAGCGTACCGCCTCTAAGTCTCCACTCCGCGAGGAGAAGGAGACTCGACGCTCCTATCAGAGTCTCTTCGGCTCCTCGGATGAAGAGGAGGAGAAGGAGGAAGAAGAGGAAGAGGAGGGTGCTATCGTTGAGCCCCGGGAGGTCTCGAATGACCTCGACCAGCAGCAGGAGGAATTCCAAGCTGCCCAGCGTGTGCGTGGGGGTTCGGTGGCGGCACCCGTCAGCCAGGGAGCTGCCATCAACTCAAGAGGGTATTGGCCTCCCGAGGAGAGCTCTGGGGCTGACCTCTTCTTAGAGCTTCTCGTCGCTCCTCGTGGCCTTGTGGGCGGCCACACTTCTAGGGGCATCTATGAACGAGCCCTTGTTCAGAAAGAACAGTCGTTCGTCGACAACTTGGAGGCTGCTCGGTGTGTGCTTCTCGCGCCACACCGCATTCCCCTTAAGGACTTCACGATTTGTCGTAAGAAGCCCGAGACCCGGGGTGGTCTCTATCCTGTTTGGGGATACCCCTGGGTTATGCCCGAGAACTGTCCCACGTGGCGTTCTTGTGAGGATATGTTCTGGGCATGGGTGGAGACTCTCAAGTACTCGCCCACGGAGTTAAGGGAACTCCATGAAGATCAGCAGCTGTCCCACATCCTGGACCAGCGTGATCTTCGTGTGAGGTTTGCCCACTTGATCAGCAAGCGTATGCTGCCAAGGGACATCCTGAAGCGCGCGGCTTCTAGCGCTGACGATGAGCGCGGGTACGGTATGCATTCATCGTCCGTACCCCGTTCGGGCAAGAAGCCCCGGACTACTTATGAAGCTGCCGCCGCTTCTGTTCCCAGATTGCGACAGCCTTCGGGCAGTCAATCAGGAGCCGTTCAATCGGCTCCCACGAGTTCTCGGAGTGGGCATAACCCCTCCACTTCACGAGGAGCTGTCGCTTGCCGCGACACCGTTGCTCCTGGAGGATCCGCTCCACGTGGAAGTGGACTTCTCCATTCCGGTCAAGCAGGGGCGGAGGTGCCCTCGTACGAGTACGAGTACTCGGCGCCTCCCGAGAGCCACTCTCGTCCGAGTGCTCCGACTGCGGGTACCCTGAGGTTTACCGTCTCCGTCAACATGTCCTCGTGCTTGAGATTGCACTTGGCCTTGGGACTGGCGGTAATACTGCCGCCCAGGCCGGAAATCAGGGCGAGCTCGCTCGTCTTGCGGGTCGCCTGGACCTGGTGGAGCGAGAGGTCGCGAGCCTGCACCTGCGGGTGGACCGCCGGGCCTCTTCGTCCGATCTGGACGAGGCCTTTCGCATGATCCGACGGATCGAGG
>NW_003303758.1:3855577-3856662 GCF_000142945.1 Phytophthora infestans T30-4 | reverse complement strand
CGCCCGTTACAGTGACGGGAACTGGAGCAAGATGTACATCTTGCTCAGTCGACACACGAACATCAAAATTCCGGTGTTGCCGTGTCCGTCGGCGGGAAGCCCAAAGATGAAGTCAAGGCTCATCGACTTCCAACAATCAGCCGGTACGGGCAGGCTCTGTAGTGGAGCCGACGAGTGCCTGCGGGTTTGAGCCGCTGACATGTTTCACATGTCTTGACGTACCGGGCGAACCACTTGTACATGTGGGTCCACCAGAAGGACTGAGAGACCGACAGAAAGGTCTTCTCGCGGCCCAAGTGGCCGCTGGAGGGCGCGTCATGCGCCTCCGCGAGGATTTCGAACTCCAGATCCTCGTCGTTGGGTACGACCACCCGTGGAGGATCAGTGGGCTCCACCCGATAATAGAGGAGGCCCTCCTTCAACTCATATCGGTGGAGCCGTGAGCACTGTCGCGACGAGAGCCAGTCGGACTTCGCGCTCGTTCCGGCCTTAAGGAACTTGACGATAGGCGCGACAGCCTCATCGTCCCGATACGCCATGCGTATCCGATCATATAGATCCGTTGTCACCCGCGTGATGTGGGCCAACTCATAGTCGGGACGCCGAGAGAGGGCGTCCGCAAGCACGTTGAGCTTGCCCGGCTTGTATTCGACGCGGAAGTTGTATTCCGCGAAGAAGGACAGCCACCTCGCCATCCTTTGGGAGAGGTGAGGCGAGTTAGTCGCCGTCTTTAAGAACGCGTGGTCTGTAGATCACAAAGGGCCTAGAGCCCAGAAGGTGAACACGGAACTTCACAAGGGCATATTTTATTGCCAGGAGCTCCTTGTCATGGACAGGGTAGTTCCGTTCGGCGGCTTTGAGCTGCCGGGACTGGAACGAGATGACTCGTTCCTGTCCAGCCGTGTCGTCCTGCAGCAATGCACACCCGATGGCGTAATCGGAGGCATCGCAGACGACGCTAAACGGCTTCGTCTCGTCCAGCAGAGCCAGGACAGGGGCCTCTTGGAGACTGGCCTTGATGCTGTCAAAAGCATCCTGGTGCTCTTGTTCCCAGCGCCAGTCGACGTCCTTCTGAAGGAGGGTGG
>NW_003303758.1:3795995-3853930 GCF_000142945.1 Phytophthora infestans T30-4 | reverse complement strand
AGAGGAGAAGTTCAGCTCCTCCTGAGTGGTCTCAGGTCTCATGAGTACCATCTCAGCAGTCTCTCCAGCCTTGAGGTTGGCCAGGAAAGACTCAGCCGTCATTTCCTCGAGGTTCAGTATCTCCGCAACCTCTGGCAACGGCTCCAAGTGGACACCAGATGCCTTGACGGGTAAACCTGTCTCGCCATCGAAGAAGTGATAACACTCTTCCACCGGCCTTGTCGGAGGAGCCCGGGCCCTGGACTCCGAGTCGCTTGAGGCGACGTCGATCGGAACGAAGTTCGGATCCGACTTGAGGCGGGGGCGGCGTCTTTGTCGACGGCGTCTGTGACGGGGAGCTTTGCTGCCCACGTCTAGGGATGTCGTCGCTACGACATCCGAGGCACGCGTGGCCTCGTGTGGCACTGTTGTACCCACACAGGAAGCGTGTTCAACGCCTTCCCCTTCAGTTAAGGTCTGGGCGACCGCGTGTGGCACTGTGTTACCCACACAGGAAGCGTGTTCAACGCCTTCCTCTTCAGTTAAGGTCTGGGCGACCGCGTGTGGCACTGTGTTACCCACACAGGAAGCGTATCCGACGTCTTACTCTTCAGTTATGGTCTGGGCGACCGTGAGTGGAACTCTGTTACCCACTCTGAACACGCTGTTCTCAGTGTTCATGACAGCTGCAGCTGCCTGCGGAACTAAGTTACCCGCCTGTGGACCTAAGTTACCCACTTGGCCAGCGCCTCTTCTGGGCGCTGCCACCATCAAAACATCCTCGGAGTCGTCATATACGTCGACGACTCCCAAGCATCTGCCGGATGCTTTGGTACCCTGGCAGCCCTCGCGGGCGCCCCGGGTCCTGACAGAGGTGGGAACATGACTCACCAATGCTCTGTCGGACTGCGCAGGGCGGCTGGCACCGATTGCCTTGCCTCGCCAGTCGATCCAGGGCTCGAGCTTCTCAAGCCAGGGCATGCCCAGGATCATATCATATGGATCCATATCGAGAACAGTGAACTGTTCGAGGCTGTCAAAGTCTTCAAACTTGACAGCCAGATCCACTTGGACGTTGGGGACAGTGACGACCTTCCCGTCGGCCAGTCGCACTGACACCGTCCCGTTGCCCTTGCTTTCTCTCAAAGCTTCGGACAACTTGTTGCTGTTACGAGCAACCGTCTGGCGGCGTGCGAAATTCTTCGACGCCCCAGAGTCAATCAAGATTCTAAAGGGATGATCGTATCCCCGTACACATCCGTGTACTACGAGCAACCCGCCGCTGCACTTCGCCGATTCGAGAGTGCGAAGACTCTCAGGGGCTAAGTCCCCGTGGTACGCGCCACCCGCGCACCCATCACGAAGACTTAGTTCTTCCCCAGTAGGGCGCCCCGCCCCTACTGGTTCCCTGCGTTCCCCTGTCCCCGGGATCCTGGCTTCTGCCAGCGACCCTTGAGGACGGGCTTGGGGAAGGACCGTCTGCGGAGTCTTTCCGCGGGACAGTCGCGCTTGAAGTGGCCCATCTTCCCACAGCCGAAGCAGCGGATGTCCCGCTGTTCGGCGGACCCGAGTTCCATGGGAACTGGTCCGTTGGGGCTTGTTCGACCGGGAGCCGACAAGGAACTCCCAGGCCACGCTGAGGCCGGCGTACGCACCTGGAGATGGCTGTACTCTTCTTGAAGAGCCACTTGAATCGCCTCTTCAAGGGTGCTTGCCTGCACCCGGAACAGCTGAGTGCGTGCGGGGCCCACTCGAAGGCCGTCCATGAACACAGTCATCTTGATGTGTTCATTGAGTGGGTTTCCCACTAGGGACGCCGTGAGCTCCCGTATCTCTTACACATACTCGTGCAGTTCGCGCCTTCCTTGTTTACACGCGAGGAAGCGCGAACGCTGGCGGTACTCGTAGTTCGCCGGGAGGAACGCGGCTCGGAGCTGTTCGCACAGCTGAGCCCAGGATGTGAAACATCCAGGGGATGTTGCTTCCCGAGTGTACACCCAACTCTTAGCACGACCGCTAAGGTTGGAGAGTGCAAAAGCAACACGCAGTTGCTCGGTCGAGATCAGAGCCGCGTCCATCGCGAGCTCTACTTCTCGGACCCAGAAGTGAAGGTTCTCGCCTTCCTTCCCTTCATACGGCTTTACCTTCAGCCGTATTGGCTTCGGGTGAGGCGGATTTGCTTCCGCCGCCGGAGCCTGCAGGTTCTCCCGCACATGCGCGATGAGGCCCTGCTCGTACGCGTCGAATGCATTGACGCGCTCGAGCTGCTCAGCCGGTGTTGACACCACCAGGCTCGGCAGGGCCTCCATCCCGAAGATGCCTGCCATCTTCCGAACCGACTCGAACTGAGAGTCGTTTAAATGGGAGAAGTCGTTCCTATCCATGGCAACGAACTTCGGAGGTTCAGGTAGTCTACCCGCGATGGCGTGGATTGACTACAAGTGCTACCAAGTGTGACGGGGTCACACAGCACCTTGCGCTAGAGGAAGTTATCTTCCGAGAGTATACAAACTCTCAGTGAACGGCAGTTCACAGGTCCCCTCTTTAATTAAAGAGAGCGAAGTGACCTAAATAAGGTAGATTGTAAACTGAGTATATTTATAGGTAGGTTAAGTTTGGTTCTAATACAAACTATTAGTTACCTATAGAAATGCAATGTCATTTAACCAATGGTTGGCTTTGAACGACTTTGGTACCTTGTACCAAATATCCCGGAGTATGACATGTCATACTCCTGAAGTGTGAAGTGTCACACTTCATGTAACCAGGGTACACTTAGGGCTACGTACCCCGTTACACGAGCTCTGCCATTGGTTTGTTTCCACAGTACACATTACCCACAGAACGTGATGCATAGGCTCGATTTTGCTCCAGCGCTGCATGGACTAATTCTTCAGGTATGATTTTCCAAAAGCGATCCCGTAAGGAACGAATTGTTTTGTGTACATCAGGTCTGTGCTGGGTAGTATGACGAAGAAGTTCAAATATATCTTCAGTATCAGATAAAATTCCAGTAACTTCCGGATGTTGTGGCTCGAAAGTTTCATCTGTAGCAGCAGTAGTGTTAGAGTCGGGTTCTACATCAAGATTATTCCAGTGTGCCGCATTTCGTGATCTCCATTGAGAATAAGCTTCGCCTGCTTTATCGTTCCGATAACTACGTTTCAGCAAGTTAGCGATTGATCGGTAGCGTTGACGATTCATGAGAGAAGCATCATGACTGTCCCAAGCTTCACACAAGCGATAGAGGCCATGCTCGTTTAATTCGAAAGGTGGCTTGCAGGTTGATAATCCCCATGGCACGTATGTGCATATTATAGCGCTATTTATTTCGTCACAAACAGCACAAAGAGTTTAGACACGATTAATGTATCAACACTACAGAAGACTTGGTACTTACCTGGCTAAGAAATCCATCTTGGCTTTCGACTTCAATTCAACACTATAAGTTGACAGCGGTGAACCTCCTAGCATTGGCGTTCTCAATTTTGCTCGGATGCAGCCTTCGTAATGCGGATAAAGAGGGTGTTCTTCTGCGAATGGAAATGTGTTTCGATGCGGTCTCCCACGTGCCGAAGTGGGTCGTTTTCTTGATTTGCAGCACACTATATCCACAATTGATTCAAATTCTATCGGCGCGAATGCCTCGAAGTGTGTTCCCCGGTGAGCGTAAGATTCTGCTTGCGTTAACAAAATTATCTGATCGTCAATTTTAAACATTCGAGTACCTCCATTCCCAGTATTTTGCGAATTGCCGCTTTCTCCCATTTCCGATGATACACGGTGTTCATTGGCTTCGTCACGTTGGATATCCTCGACAATGTATTCCAGCTCATTATCAATGCTTTGTTCACCAGTCCCTAAACTTCGTTGGAGTGAGCTTTGGTTAAATTGCTCCAATATAAAGCGAACGTAATCGCGCGGAAAAACAAACCAGAAAACGTCAGATGACACGTATGATGAATTTATCAACAACGCATACACCATGAGAGAGTGAGGCCATTCATTTCCACCAGAAAATGCATTTACAGTCCGTGTTGCAAGATATTGAGCTTGTCGTAACGGCGTATGACTGTCTTCTGCAATACTGGGCCGTTTCTCTGCGTCTTCAATAGCTTTTAGCACTGCTGATATTGCTGATTTCAGTCCTCCGGATTCTTTAACCATGTACTTCTGTTGATACTAGTCGACAAATTCACCAGCATCTTCTGTGGCCAATACAGAAGAATTTGTGTGACTACCTGTAAGTATTGCTAGCGTCAAATTCGTTTCGACAACAGAAGCGTCGATTTCTGGACGATGTTGCTCCCACGTAATTGGATAGCTCAGGTGTGGTCGAAGAAGTTCACCTTTTCCAATGTCATATCCAGAGTCAATTAAGTCACAAGTCGGCTTCTCAATTCGGTGGCTAGTAATTGTACCTTTGATTCCTTTGGTCAAATCACCACGTGACTTCACTATCAGTTGAATGGGTGATGTAGCGTTATCCCAAATACCTGAGGGCCTGTTCAGTCGGCACATATATCGACCTCGTAAGCCCTTGACACAGGTAGATGAATGCCGATGAATATTAGTTGCTGCCATGCACTTTTGTGCTGTCTCGTAAAACGACTGAGGGCTAGTTTCAGCAGACGGAATCGATATTTGACAGGGTCGCTGAAGCGCTGTCGCCCACATATTTACGGGGTTGTTTTGATGGCATCGATCCAGGTAGTCATGAAATTGTGGTGACAAATGCGTTTGTGATACCGCATCTAACCATCGTTTCGCCTTTTCACACAATATTGGTGATGGAATGATTCGCGTTAGCACTGATGGAGACCATGTAGAGCCATAAATCGCAATGTGGGCATGTAATCGACCACCCCGTTGAGGCTCAACAACTGCACCAAATGCGGCTACTTTGCCGTATGCACCTGCTTTTAAATGGCTGTAATCGTGGCTTAGCCGTGTCATTTGAGAGTTTTCACACTGTAATATATCCTGTTGCGTTGCCGTGAAGCGCTCCGTAAATGCTATGGCAGCTAGTGCAGGGTACATCGCAGATATAGTCAGTCGTTTGCGTGAATCCTGCTGAAGATCTGAAAGTAAATCACACCATTCACAACTTCCGCGTGTGTAAATGTTGTCGAGTCGATTCCATACTTGATCTTTGCGCAATTGAGCAATTCTGAGCAGTCTCAGATCATCTTGTTCTGGTGGTACTAGTGTAACCCAATGATGCGCAAGCCCGTAACGATGGCTTAGTGCTGATAGCTTCGGCCTTGCAGCAGCTAGTTCAAATGGAGAAAATGGTACTTTTTCTCCAACAATAGACAACATTCGTAGCAATTGCGAATTCAGTTGCTTGGTTGCTTGTGATGTTGGATCTTTACGAGCACTTTCAAGTCGTTTCCTAAAGTCCGGATTGTTAGCAAGTCTCCCGAGTTTACGAAGTACAGCAGAATGCGTTGTTGCAACCCGAGCTGCTTTTTGGACTGCTGCATGTCGTTGCCTTTGGTTAAATAACGTAGCCACGAACATCACATCTTGTTCAAACCGCCCATCGTAGTATCGAAAAAAGTGATCCGCGAGAACTTTTGGAACGGTTCCCTTTGGTAGCATGTCCCCTCCACGCATAAACAAAGTAGGAAAAGCTCCAGCAAGTAAATATCCATTCGAGTCCCACTCAACGATCGGTGTTGCTTCACGAGTGATGGCGAACACTTTTTCATCGGGATTAACGCAATTACGAGTACCAACATCACCGTCCTCTTCGCTTCGCTGCAAGCACTTACCACCAGGCAAACTTTCCAACATGGCTTCAACTACTTCATTTTGACGAACACACCCTGTGATGCTATTTCCACGCAACATTGCTGCTTTTTCGAGTAAAATATTACTTGAATCGGCCTCTCCACCACCGCTGTCTCCTGTTGGCCCGGAGCAGACGGCATCAACAAGTCGCTCAGAAGTTTCAGAAGCCACAATAACAACATGTTGTTGTATTGAGTGCTTCAGGTCGCGTACTGCAGCACGCCGATGGCAGGAATCATCGACCACAATTTCTTCACGACGCCAGTAACTGTGTGTTCGAGATAAAACTGCTAGCCAGCGATATATATCATCTTCAGGTAAATAAAAAAACTGCGAAAACTTTCGTTTCTGGATCCGCCACTTTTCTTTAGGTCCAATAAAAGTAACGTGGGGCATGCTATCAGAGTCAGTGCGAGGAAGTGATTTGGTACATTGAACGGGACCATCAGAAGCAAAGCAAATAACATGTCCAGTCATATGCTTACCGGAAAGTGATATTTCCAATCCAAATCGACGCACGGGACAAATGCTGTTAGAGGAAATTTCATTAAGCACGGGAAGGTCGCCGCGACGCCCGTAGTCATGTCCACTCGCAATACTGTAAGGAACTTGCCGCGGATTTAATGCGCATGGGTCACATTGAACAACTCGATCGCCATCCACAACAAGATCCGGATTAATAGAGAGAAGATATTCGCCTTGCTGGTAGACTTGGCAGTGGAGGCGCAAGGTCGCATCGTCTAAACCTCCATATCGTTCTTCCCGCTCTTGAGAGGTAGCATGAAATAGCTCAGACAACTCGTCAATTGTGGTGTGCACAACTTTGTTATTCTTACCTCACAGCACGATGCACAGGCAAAAATATCTACCGTCCGTGTACCGTGAGCCTCGATAGATTTTTGGCACGTAACGGCTTCATTTTGACCTGGTGGTTCGTCCAATACTCGAAGAAGACGTTGCACACATGCTGTTTCGTTACCAGACGCATCCGGAGATACCGTTTCGTCGTTAAATACAAAGGCATCAGGATGTTGGGAGCAACAATGAAAATAAGCCAAACCCAAGCGTGGGTCAAAACAATATCCTTGGCCATTTTGCATCGCCGTTAACTCTTCTGGTGTCAACTGTCTTGCACTCAGCACACGATTTGCAATGTCTACGAGATTATCTTTTCTCCGTTCTTTGTCCGATGTACTTCGACGTGACCGCTTATTCTTCTGACGTTCATCGCGAGGCATGTGCTCTCCATGCTTACGCTTTCGAGAAGGAGAAGCGGGGAGAAAATCACGCTGTGCTGAAGGCATGGAATCCTCCGTATCGCCAGCCGCGCCCCGAGGTGCAGGAGTTGACACCAATCTGTCGTGAGTGGCATTAACAGTCGTAACTGGAGCACTATTCCTGCGCAGATATATTCTACGTTGCGCTCGCGTTTTAAGCTCTTCAATGTCGTTGCCACGCTTCATATTATCCAAAACGAAGAGAATTCCGTATCAGCGACAATTGAAGGTAGTTGTTAAAGCCGTTAGTGAAATGTTAATAGCGATATAGCTATATTGTTGATGCCCGTAGTTAAAAATGTAATAGCGGTACAATAATTTGGAAATGGTTGTTGTAGTCGTTAGTGAAATAGTAATAGCTGTTAGACAGGCAATATTTTGCCTCATACAATACGGAAGTGGTACCAAACTGAAATCTTTAGGATATCCTTTCGCAAGCGCATAAACAAAAATTGCATTTTCGCATAACTAACAGTGCTGCGTCCCAGGAAAAAAAAGAAAAAGGATTTCATTCTCCATTCGTATCTCCACACACTTTCATTCTTCAATTTGCGGACCAGCACGAAAGTGACAAATTTGTCGAAAGTATGTCGGTGCCGATAAGAGATCTTTCTCCTTCGCTTGGGGTGGAGTGGTCGATTATCGCTCGAGTCGTGGACTTGTCACCATTGCGCAGCTGGAGTAACGCGAAAGGGAGTGGCAAGGTGTTGACCGCTGAGTTAGCTGATTGTGATGACACCCACATTCGCGCATGCGCATTTAACCAGCTTGCCGAATCTGCTACGAGAACTCTAAAACTGGATAACGTCTATCGCGTTCGCGGTGCTGTCCTCCGGCGTGCAAAACGTGAGTTTACATCTGTCCCACACCCACTCGAAATAATATTGTCCGACGACACGAAAATCGATGAGATTGCCGACGACGGTACTATTGGTCACCCCAAGTATCATTTCACTGGGATTCGTGAGCTGGCCACGGTTGCTGAGAGTTCTATTGTGGATGTGGTAGGTGTACCGGTCAAAGTCGAAGAGGTTGATTACGTGGCGGGAAAAAGTGGTCACTTGATCAAGAAGCGTGAGGTTACCTTTGTGGATACATCGAACGTCTGTGCTGTTGACGCTATGGAGCGAATTTGCAGATGTTGATGGCTAGGGAAAGAAGTTGCAATTCGTCGATGCCGCGTGTCTACGTATCATGAGCGCTCTATCTCAACAGGACCGGGTAGCATGATTGTTGTGGAGCCCGACATTCCAGAACGTGACGAACTACACAACTGGTACGGCGAAACGCACGCTGCTACAGCAGTTCCAATGGAATTTGTTGCTTGCAAGTTCTTATCGGTTTCCGAGGCGTTACAATGCACGAGTAATTCGCATGTAAACATTATTGGCATCATTGAGGGAGTTGGGCCTGTGGTTGAAATGGAAACAAATGATGGAAGACAATTGCGCAAACGAGAAATTACTGTTAAGAATGGCACTGACGCAATCACTTGCACTCTCTGGCAAGAAGCAACAGATCGTGTGACGGATTCAGACATGAATCACGTCATCGCCGTTCACAATGACAGTGTCGTGGACTTTAACGGCCGTGGTATCGGTACCCGTACAGGTTCCTTTGTAGCGGTTGACCCGGATATTCCGGAGCTGGCTAGTGTGTCTGGATGCCGTCAAGAGCCAACAGCAGAGGCCGAAGAGGGCGAAAAGAGTGTCAATGCTGCCACAAAGGCAGGGGGTAAGCGCGTGAGTGCGAAACGCAAGCCAAACGAGAGCGCGGATGGCCCTACAATGAAACGCCAAGTTAAGTACTGACTAAGTTGGACTGACGAGAGAGAGAGCTGCCCTGGATAATAACGCCCAGAATGATGAGTAACTGCACACACAGAGCATTTGGTGACAAAATCTGCTGGAGGATACACGCATAAGAACCTGCTTAGGTCGCGCGTTCCTGTCTAGCCCACGTAACGTTCTTGATGATTTAATGTTCTAAGGGGGATATGCAATACGGTAGGAGACAAAGATGATTTTTTGAAGATGCACACCCAAAAAAAGCAATAATACTATCGTATTTTCCAAAACAGATTCGATACTACATAGTTTACATTGGTATAAATATATGTTTTCATTACAGACTATCGGCATATGAACTATCATTTTTTTAGCACAAGAAACTTTAAAAATGTATAATACAAATGAAACAACTACGATACGATATTTTATGGATTTTACTGCTTAGGAGCTAATTTATGTTGCTGCGTAAAGGTTGTTAGAGGATCAAGCGACATTTGCCCGGCCGAATTAATGTTGGTTAGGCCCTCCACCCAGCTTTGCTGGCCTCCCAGGAAAATCGTATCCTACGCCCCTGTCGGCGACCCGTCCGCCAGCTAAGTAGTATCGGATTTTGCTGCCTAACAACTCTTAGAAAACAATGGCTTACAGCAGTCTCTTAGAAAACAATGGCTACAGCAGTAACACATATGAGTTCATTCTATTCAATCTAAAACTATTTATCTTTATGGATCAGGTGACAACGTTTATTGGCACAGCGTTGTTCTTACGGCCAGCTTCTGCTGTACGTGTACTACTATCTGACAGCTCAATCAGTTACCTCACACTCAGATATGTTCTTAATACTACGTAGTATTTCTACAACAAAACAGTTGTAGCTATTATTTTAGTCATTGTAACTTGCAGAAACTATTAACCCTTTCGCGGTGCGTGGGCGCATTTTTCGCCCTTTAACACCATTACCAAAACAAGGTGGAAAATGGGCTTGTAAAAGGGCGAATTTATCGCCTTTTTAGCTTTTCCTCCAACTCTGCCAACCGTGTTTTATAACTACCAAGCGCAGCAGTGGATAGAAAGAGGTTGGGGGTAATTTTGGATCGTCTGCACATCGCACAGTATTTTATTGCTCCAACGACCGTAATCGGCCCTTTCTACGCGGTCGTGCCATGGATCTAGCGGTTAATCGCTTGACAGCCACTCACCATAATATACAAAAGGTAAGACGAATGCACCTCTCCGACCTCCCATTTTGCTATAGTGTACTTAAGACTAATGCGCACTACCTTCACAGACATTGAAGATAGCTGCTGGTGCAGATCGCCTTCCAATTCGAAAGGGAGGGCTTACGAATCACATGGACCTACGTGGCCCGCCGAATGCAGACCAAGCGGCCGGTCCGTCAACTGCGGCTTCGGCTGGCTAGCCTCAAGCGGACCTACGGAAAGGCGATTAGTGGCTTTCCGCCATGTTTTCTCCGCGGCATGCCATCAAGGCGTCTTCTCGGAGCGCTGAGGTCACCACCACCACCACTCCTCATTTTGCAGCAAGTCGTAAAACCAGCATGTCGACCTTCTGCTACTCCGTCAAATTCTCTACATCTCGGCGGCGATCGCCGCATGCCAGGTTTGTCTGTTTTAGGGATATTTGCATGCCGTTCGTGAGTCTGATGACGATAAGTTGGTGGCGATACGCATGGGAGCGCCGCCGGAGGCAGTCAGGTGACAGACGACGTGGATCAGGAAAACCAAGACTGCAGAGGTGAAGATACAGGACCCGCTGGCGGCTATATTGCGCGAGATTGCGGGGGATGCCGTCAACCACAGGTGACTCAGGCGAAAAGCGCTTCAGGTGAGTCTCGGATTGTTTGTTCCACAATTGACGTCGGCAAATACTAACCTTTGTGTGTAGGTGCTGGTGTTGGGGGCTGTGGAGATAATCTCGACCCAGCTGAAGCTGCCGAAGCCGTGGATATCATTTTCGGAAGTATAAGCGCTCACGACGTTCGCCAGCCCGCTGGACGCACATATGACAATGCTGGTGAGGTGCTACCGTCCGGTGTTACCCTTCTACTTGCTGCCGTCGGACTGCTCGGCGAAGCTGACGTCTTCCTTGACGTTGGAGCTGGTATTGGCAACGTGCTTGCGTAGGTATCACTTACAATGAAAGTCAGAACGTGCATCGGGATCGAGGTGTGAAGGGACCTCGTCTCCCTTGGACGCCGTTGCATGCAGCAGCTACGCAAGCCGTACCCACGGCTCAGTAAGGTGCTGCTCAAGCAAGTCGATGTAAGAGATGTTTCGATGTCACGGCATTCTCCCATTTGCGAAGCCACCATTGTCTTTGCTAATATCTTTCTATTTGAAGAAGATGCTAAGCAGATTGTTTCACGAGAGCTAAGCGCAATGCCGGAGGCACGGGTGGTAGTTTCAACGTCGCTCTTCTGCCCTAGACATCGATCATCGTGCTCGGAGCCGTACTGCAAGAGTTGGAACCTGGATCATCAACAAGAAGTACAGTGTAGCTGGAAGGCGACACCTCATCCCATTTACATATACCGTAAGAAACTTTGATCCATTCTGCTATCTCATACTTGCTTCTAATTAGAGTCTTTTCGATGCTCATGAGTGCCACCACCAAGAGCAAATGCAGCTTCGCTACCCAATCTGCGTGCGGCAGCAGCAACCCGGCTAGGTGCAGTATCATCACGTCCGAGTGTAGCAGTAGCCCATACGTCATGCGAGTCACCACCGATTCTGTGAGCACCGCTGGGTCATGAGCGTTGCCGTCACTGACTGTGCCAGCCGCACCGACAAGTCCGCGGGTGCCATCACCAAGTCTGTGATCATCACAACCTCCATGTCTTCGCGCGTCGTCGCTGACAAGTCGGCGAGCGCCACGGCTACCAACTGTATGTGCTGCACCACCAAGCTCGCGCAATCTTTGCTGTCTGTGCAAGCAGAAGCACTTCGCCTGCCACCGACTCCGCTAGGGTCACCAAGGCTATGTGCGCCGCCGACACCGGCTACACCAGCGGCACCACCAAGTCCGAGCCCCCCGTCTTCAAGTCCGCGCGCGTCGTCGCGGCCAAGTCCGCGCTCGTCGTCTATGGCAAGTCTGGGAGCTCCGCCGCCGCCATCAAGTTCGTGTGTGTCTTCGCCGCCTGTGAGAACGGCACCACTTCCACGTCGGCGGACTTCACCACCACGTTCACTAGTGCATCCGATTTCGCGAACATCACGACGGGCCCCACTAAGTCCGCTAGCCAATACACATTCAGGCCTATCGTCCAAACGGCTGTCGCCGTCTGGTCCAGGCGCAACTAGTCGAGTCGAAAAATTGCCACTGCCAAACGCAACCAACCCTAGCGGAGTATTACCGCTACCCCGAAAGCAGCAAGACCCTGTGTATTATCATCTCCTTTGTTGTCAAGTGCGGGAGCGATGGCACCTCCGAGATCTGCCCCGTACGCAATTTGGCGAGCGGTAGCAGACCGCCTTACTGCTTGAGATCTGGGCTCGTGCGCATTCTTCGACTTGGCGAGTTTGGAGTGTCGCCTGACATTTCCCTTATCTGTAAACAATGCGTTAGGGTAGTAGAATCGGTGGAACTTATCCCAGCATGTTGAGTGTCGACGGACACATCCAGGCTGGCGGGGCGGCGTGCCACTGGCACAACGACCCAGCTGAGCATATTGTAACTCGTGGATATCTCCCCCCTGGGGCCAAACATAACGAGCGGCCCCGCCTTTCTTCTTTTTCGGAACCAGATATTGGACTGGAGAAGCGCCGAAGTAACAGGACGTGTTGGCGGGGTCCCCAGCAATTAACATAGAAAAAAGCCTTTGGAAGAGAATTCTTTTTTCGCCTCTCTTCTCCTTCCGTCACTCAATTCTCCGCTGTACAGCATGCGACCGTCGCTGGGTGCATTCTTCCATTGTCCATTGAGAAGCTCACCAACTAGCTCCATCACAAACTTTCTATGAGGACCACGCGTTGCTGGCTCCGCCTGTACCAAACGTCGCGTAAGATACGCGCTGGAGCGCGCCACATCGATGAGCGCGAGCGCCAACTGCTTGTGCCAGCGTTTGTACGAATGACCATCTGCAGTAGAGAATCGCCCGCGTATTTGATCAAGGCGATCAACACCTTGCATATTGGTATTATACTGAGCGACGCACGCTGGAGCTGGAAACGACTGCTTCTCGTTACCAACCATGCGGGTGATAGTTGTAATGTTCGTTGAGTCCGCATTGGACACAAGGCTGACCACGTTACTGTCGCACCATGACGCTGTAAGCATGCTGTGATCGTGCGAGACAGCTTGGCAATAGTCCCCTCGGGTACAGTCGTCTTTGTGAATAATAGTGTGGCCTGGGAAATGCTTGCTGTTGGCACGGATAGCGCCGCGACCATAGAGGTCTTTCAGTCGGAGTTCCTGGAGAAGCTGCACGGACGTATAATAGTTGTCCATGTTGACAGCCCTATTTGTTCCGAATAGCGGTCTTGTTACCTCCAACACATGCTGTCTGATTTTAGATACTTCATCCAGCTCCTCTCGCAGGTTTTGCGCTTCAACTTGATCAACTACACCATTCAGTCGGTCCAAGATGTCGCTTCGGTTGCAGTGAAGTTTGTAATTCAGCTCGACCCACGTAGTAGAGCAGCACACTATGTACAGCAGGAAATGATATTTCACAGTAGGCATCATGAGATTATACACGATATGTGGCGACCTTGACGCGAACGGCACGCAACACTTGCTTCATCAAGCGGAACATCTCGACCAACGCGAATATACTGGCCGCCATTGATCTTCTTTAGCAGGTTCAGAAGAGGTCGGATGCGAGCTGCAGCATCTTGATCTAGTGTGTAAGGGACCGCATTGAAGCTCAGACATCGCCGCAGTAGCTTGAAGCTATGCAGCGTCATGATGTCATCAATCGAAGTTGTAACACCACAAAAAAAATTAGATCCTCCACTTGTAGACCCCAGTAATTTGCGTACGCGCCTTTATCGTTCGTTGCCATGAAGAATAGAATGCCCAGGAAAATCATGAGCTCGTCAAGAGTGAACTGGTTCGCCAGCCCAATGCCGTTCCTCACGGCGTACTTGTTAGTTTCATGCAACACTTGACGCCAAAAGTAAAGCGGTATGATGGCAAAGAAGCTGGAAGTGGCAGAATGCTCAAACAAATGTTTAAACTCAGGCCGCAAGTAGCTTCGTGTCGATCCATCACCGTGCTTATACAGATACGAAGGCATCTGAACTTCTCCAGACGGAACAAAGCGCATGCTTCTGATTGCTTCAACTTCAGCGAGGCTGGTTGGAAGTAACTCAGTCGGATCGAAAGCTTCAAGTACTTCTTCTTCTTCGCAATCTGAATCATTTTCCTCAAAGTCGATCTCATCGGTGGGATCGGGACGTACGAGGATTCTTCACTCAGGGTTCTTTACTCGTGTAAGCACAATGTAGTTTTTGGTGTCAACCTGCACCATCCCAACGCTGATATGCTCCACAGCGCTCTGGAACTGACTGTCTAGCCATCGAATCTGGAACAGCGAAGTGTTCTTCCCTTTCTTGACTAGACGATACACACGACCAATAATGTACGCCGTGCCAATTGGTCTGTAGACCTTTGCTTTCATCCATCGATATTTTTCGGGCGAAAATGCAACTAGTTTGTCCACGTAGACATCCTGCAGCATGATGGGAGGCGTACGTGTAGGAGTTGCTGTCTCAGTTGGTGCTGCGCGCCCTGGTTGTGGTGATTCTAGGCCTGCAGCAATTTGGCCTTGGATCTCGCGACCAGTACTGACTGCCAGCACCGTAGTTCCACCAACATCACGGCCACGTGCGTCTGCAGTACCAACAAGCACATTGCTACGTTGTGGTTAAAACCAATACCAAACTTATAAACACACTTTCAGATATTGGGCCGCTAGTGATTCGCGAAACTTCAAGAGCTCCTCGACCCCCATGCCCTCCTCGCGCACCACGTCCTTCTCGTACTGCTAGCGTTACATGCCCGACTCTGACGGCTAAGTCGACAGCACCAACTGCACTGCCGCCACCTTCAGTGCTGGCAGCGTTCGTGGCTCGGGGGCATCCACGCCCTCCTTTAGCTCCGCGCCTTCCTCGAGTTCTACCCCCTCCTCGGGTTCCACGACCTCCGCGGGTTCCACGCCCTCCCCGAGCTCCACGCCCTCCTCTCGCTCCACGCGCGGCACCGGCACGGCCGACATCAGCCATCGCATTATCGCCAAATGTTCCACCTGCACCAACAACAATGCACACAGTTAGAAACTAGAACCGCACTACCGTCACAGCCTAACCCACACCTTCAGCGCTTCCGCCGCTCGCTGCTCGTGAAGTGCCACGCCCTCCTCTCGCTCCACGTGCGGCACCGGCGCCGGAACCAGCACCCATAGCGGCGGCACGGCCGACCGCTGCCGCCTCACCGGGAGCTGCACCTGTTCCAAGATAGCCGCACTCGCCTCTTTCATCGACGTTGGCAGCGCTGGCGTCTATTTTAAAAGCAAAACAAAACACAATTAGTCCACGGCGTCTTCAGCACCTCTCAGTTGGGCCTCCGCCTTCAATACCTTCTTCAGCACCGACTTCGAGGAGGCGCGGCTTCGCAATGTACCTTAGGACGGCCATTTCTCTAAGTAGGTATTCAGCCCCCTCTTCGTCGTCGTGTCGCCTTCCAGGCCGAATGTATTTGTAGCCTGTGTCCAAAGACTTGGTAAAAGGCTGCCTGGACGTCCACCCGGCCTTTGCCAACGCTCGCCACTCGCTGTTGAACACAGCAACGCCCCCGAGGCCACTCGCTGTCTCATCAGTTGCCGCCTCGCTAACGGTACGCACGCGTCGCCGCTTCCTTGCCATATTCGTGCCTTCATGCTCGCGCTTTTGGCCACGCGGCACTTCCGACATTTTCTGCTTGATTTACAAATGAGGGCGGGGACCGATGGACGGCTAATACGCGTCGCCTATTCGTGGATAATATATGGGTACATAAATACACATTTTGTCATCACGACTTGTTTTTTATATACATTCAAACAAAGAAACAATAAATTTTTGGAGTAGCCTCCATAATTTGGGCGCCAAGTTTTCGCGGCAATTCTAGTATACAAAATGCCACATTCAAATACAAAGCATAAGATTTATGCACCACTGCACTGCGTTGTGGTTACACCATCGCCGGCCATACTGGAATGGACAAATATGCAACCTAGTGTTCTATACGCTCAAATCGGAACCTTGAGCACCTATAGCTTCAAACCTAAAGGTGACGCTTGAAACAGCATCTCCAAAAGCATCCACAAACGTATAGCGGCTTACATGTTATCGCGGGAAACCAGCGGCATGATCTCGCCGGCCAACACCACAATACTACATAATGGCGCGAACTTCGGAAGCTGCAGCAGCGTGGGCATCATCCTTCGACAAGTCATTATCCAGAAAACGGTCAGTGGCGCGAATATCTTCGTAAGTTTCGCCGTTCTATTTCAGCGGTGGTACGCTGTACCGAATTGTTTTGACCAATCATAATAGAAGGTGGTCCAATCGACCTCGAGTTGTCTGAGTGCTCACTTATTAGCCAATCAGAATTCTACGTTAAAGGGCGCAAAATTCGCCCTTTTAGGGCAAAATACCCCACCTCAACCTGCATCAAGCTTGATTTGCACACCATCCCCGTCTTTACCAATACCTTAAAGGGCGAATTTTGCGGTCTTTTATTGTACTCGTCAATGAACGTTGGACCATATTACTTTAACATGCCATTTAAATTGGCAAAACTCCTCGGGTTGGCACCAAAATAGAACAAGGAGCCTAAGTTAATACTCCTTGGCATCTCGTGCATCTAGTAAGCAATTTGCGTCCTTACTAACATGTCCGAGCCAAGCACCTCGCAGCAAGAGCTGGCGCCGGGCCAGAAGGATTACGTAGTACGATGCTTAGACGTCATGTCCAAAGCTAAGGAAGATGGCCTCTTCAGAGGACAGCGAACCCGGGACCTGGTTGCTTAGTGTCTACAGATAGCACACGGCACTGTTACGACTGTGACGAGCACCTACAGAGCCGACAATGAGACCAAGTTTGAGGTGCACATCAGCAATTTAGAGGTGCATGTTCCTTATCAGCTATATAACGTTAACCTCTATTATTTTATATATGAGCTCAACGCGGAAGGAAGCGTGATTGACCCAGCAAAGCGGAAGATAAGGTGCCTGTTTAAATAAATATTTGTTTTTCCCTTGTACTCAAATCGTTACAATCGTAGTCGGATGTGCTTCTGGTCAGTTTCGTACTTATTTATACTTTCTTGCGCAAATCCATGTGGTTTTGGGAATTGCCCAATCAAATGACCGCCTCAAAGGCAACACGTTTCCCGTAAACCTGGGGCATCTGGAAAGAGTTTAAAAAAAGTCTTGTAGCGCAAAAACGACTGCGAATCAGCTAATTCTGACCACATTTTAGAAATCTACGCCCGATTTTACCACTTATATCTAAATGATTTGGGCTGTTGAATCCTCATAACAGATGGCTACATTCTGGTCCAAGGACTTGTGACGAGTACAATAGCTCTTGTTGACTTGACCTGTATAGTACAGAAAAAATGAGCTCATATGTGCTCCTCGCGAAAGGCTTAAGAACATAGTATTACGTATATTATAGTATGGCCTTGAAAACACGCATTCCTACGTGTACGCTAAGCACCTTGCAGCATAGGAAGCGTCTTTAGGAGCTTTTTCATTTAGGAATAAGTAGCTCTCTCGGTTTAGCACTCAAATATTAAAAGCAACATGCACTATTAAAAAAGTAAATACTTCGTAATATAAAAACGATGCCGCCTTCGGATACCTTATCGGATATCGCTTACAGTAGTAATTGTCATCAGCACATATAAGTTATTTTTGCTCAATCTAAACCAATCTATCTTTGTGGCTCAAGCGACAACGTTTATTAGCACAGCGCTGCTCTTACGGCCAGCTTCTGTTGTACATGTACTTCTGTTTGGCAGCTCAGTCGCTTACCTCACATTCAGAAATGTTCTAAATATTTCCACAACAAAAACAGTTGCAGTTACTCATTAGTCTTTGCTTCTTGCAGAAACTATATAGAACATAATATTGTGTGCATTAATAGTATGGCCTCGAAAACACACGTGCACGCTAAGCACCTTGCAGCATAGGAAGCGTCTTTTGGGGTTATTTCATTTGAAAATAAGTAGCACTCAAATATCAATAGCAACTTCCCACATTAAAATAGTACAAATTAAAACTTCGTAGTATCTAAACGATGCCGCCATCGGATAATGGATAGTCTTGTGCAAATCTCCATATGTGCTATGTGAACCACATGAATTTACTGATGTAAGCTACATAATTCCGTTTTAACCAATCGAAGCCGCCTTCGCTCCGCTCGACAGCCAATGATAAAGCTCAAAAACCTGAGCGTTTCGTGTGACCGACTGCAGACACCGTGTTAGCATTGATAGTTTAGGACTAGTCGACCGCCGCCGCTACGCGGCGGAGGTGGTAGGTTTTAGTCCCAGGGGAAATGGGCTCCCGCCTTCGCTGCGCTCCGGCGTAAACATGTTTTATGTAAACGTGATGTATAAATGCAAATGAAATTGAGCATTCCTACTTCGAACCAAAGATCTGCCTGTAGACAATGTTCTGGGTGTAAACTCCATCCTCCTCCTCCAGCTTTGAGTACTCGACCAGCGCCTTGAATCTTGATCATGAAGTAGCTCGCGACATCGCAACGTGCAGCTGGCGTAGCAAGATACAGCCCCAAGTGCTGCACCGTCTGTCCATGCGCCTTGTTAATGGTCATCGCAAAGGCCGGTTGAACAGGAAACTGCTTACGTCTCAAGTGAAACGGAAAGCTCCGAATGTCTTCGTCACTGATGAAAACAATGCGGGGATCAGCACATGTTGCCCCTGTCGCTCACCTGTCATGATTGTGGCGTGGATGCCATTTGGCTTGAGGGCCACGATTCGAAGCCGGGTTCCGTTGCACAGCCCTAGATCTGGATTTAGGTTCCGCTTCATCATGATAGGTATTCCTACCTTGAGGGTCAGCTTGTGGGGAGGCATTCCACTGATATTCATCGAGTGGGATACCTCCTGCTCGAAGCAATTTCCGTCACCGTCATCTTGTACAGAGTCGGAAGACATGTATTCCCGTGCCTATCCAGTTAATTGATCTGCCATCGCTTCATTGATACGGTGCACGATTGCGTTCGTGGTCGTGAGGATCGTTCGGTTAGCGAAATACTCGTCGGTAGCAACCTCGGGGTTATTAATCTCGCCATACGTCTCGTCAATGATCCGATCCATGCCTCTTGGAATAGCGCCAGGACGAATTTCCTGGTCCTCGTCCCCTGGCACAGGTGAATTCTCAATCAGCATATCGCGCGGGATCTTCATGTAATCGCTTCCTAGGGAAGGGTTTACATCATGCCTTCCCTCCCCGACTTGCAGCAGAAACTCGGAGAACGCAGTCATTTCCTCAGCAGTGTCTGCTGTATCAGCAGTGCGCACTCGCATGTTTTCCGTAAGACGGAACGTCTGGAATTGGGGCCACAGCCTAGACGACTTGAGGCAAGCGTCAATAGTCTCGACGGGTGTTCCATTCTTTTCGACCGAGAGAATTTGGCGGAAATCTCCCGAAAGTACAAACACTTTACCGCCAAAAGGCTCGGTATCGTTATCAAGTATATCCCGTAGTGTTCTGTCTACTGCCTTGATTACGTGGCGATGGACCATAGGTGCTGCATCCCAGATAATTAAACTTGCATGCTTGATCAGCTCCTGAATATGGGAGTTCTTCCTGATACCGCACGTCGAGCTCTCGTTTAATTTCAAAGGGATTTTGAATAAAGAATGAGCTGTCCTACCACTCATCAGCAAGAGCGAGACAATACCGCTAGACGCCACAGCAATGGTAATTTTTCCCGAGAGTCTGACCTTGGCCAGTACGTTTCGAAGCAGCGTAGTTTTTCCAGTACCACCCGGGCCATCGACAAAAAAAAACTTCTTTCCTTCCTGAGGACAGCCTACCGCTTCAATAATCTGGTCGTAAACTACCCCCTGTCTTTCATTCAGCTGAACTTCTGTGTTTACAATCACCTCCAAAGCTGACGCATCGTATTCTGTGAGCTCACGTCGTAGTAAACCGTTTTGGCGAAGCGCTTCACGAATCAATGTTGGGAACGACCCCAACCGTGGAAGCTCGTCGAAGTCTCCTACCGCATACCCGTTCGCTTCAAGTAGTTCTTGAATGCTCATAAGCGTTTCAAATTCGACCAACGCCGACTTGAAGGGGTCCATCAAAGCCCGATGTTTGCGTCCGAAATCTTGGGAAAGATCAGCGAAACCCCGATCCCATAGAACACCAACATTTGCTGGAGCTGAATACACCAGAATGGTGACGAAGAGCTGGCGTAGTTGATACGGCATTTGGAACTCAGCCACTGCCGCCAAACACGAAATCCACTCGTTGTCATTCTTCAAGTAGCCAGCCTCCCACGCCGCAATTTGGAATGTGGGGCAGACAATTCCGTTAACCGTTCTCAAGTCTTCAAACGACGTTGGGCCTCTACGCTGACAGAGCAGTAGCCGAAGATAGAACCGCTCCATATCTCGAGGAGACACGTGAACCATGCGACCAACCGCAGCTTGATACTGTTTCCGGCGAGCCCGCATTTTCGGCTATCCGGCTTCATTACTATAACCAATCCTGGTGAGAAGCTCAACCGGACGCATATCCGCCAGCTGAAGATGAAACTACTTCCTACCCAGTAGCTCGCGAGCTCCAGTCACCGCTCATTGGCGTTTCCACGGTTCTCGCTGCATCCTCAGTGTCCTACAATTCTAAAAGATCGTGCATCTGGTCTTCGCCGGCGAGGACTACTAGTAGCGTACATCGTCACTCGCACAGCTGTTGTCGTACGTTTGTGAGAAGCTGACCGAGATTTCATTTACGTCTGTTCAAAGTCCCCCTTCCCGAATTTGGACCAGAACTCCAATCCGGGATATCCGCTCTATTTTGCGTGCACTACGTGCGAATAGAGATTGATGTTCATCTAGCACTGGCTGGCCTATCCATCGCAGCGCTATGTAGTACCTGTGATGTTATCTTAAACAATACACCCTGGCGTTGATGCCGAGAATTACCCGAATATTACTTCGTCGAGCGAGCCACATAGCCCCAGCATAGGAAAGTGTTCGGCAAATCAGCGATATGGTTGTTGAGCGACTGTCTGGTAAAACGAAGTAAAACCTTTCGGTGATCAGAATCGAAGGAGTTGCGCATGCAAATATATTTAAGCAGGAAATCTGTAACTCTTTTAACTTCTCCGGTACCCCTCCTCGGCACCGGATTGTTCTGAAGATTTGGGCATATCGTCAAAATTTAAAACTGAATAGCGACGCGGAGCTTTGCAGCGGAGCGCGACTTTGGGTTGTGTCGCTGCGCGAGTGGGGCATCGAGACAGCATTGCGTCTGGGCCGTTTAAGGGTAAGACGGGGCTCATTCCTTGAATCGTTATAGTGATGAGGATAACTAGGCGTTCCCGTTCAAACTTAAGTATAAGTAGCCCGGCGGTTCCAGCGCTTGCCATGACGATCAACAAGTTTAAAAAAAAACTGATCCGCCACGTGGGTATCTTACTTGGAATCACCACTGCTCGCACATAGACAGCTATATTTGGCGTTGTCGAGAGTGACTTTAAGGAAGCCGATCAAGATTGCTGTGGATCCAGATATCATTGATGAAAACGTACACACCAAGCATATTGTGCTCAGAGGGGTCTTTAGGACGCAAAATTGGAGGATTATGTAGTACGAATAATGGATTTAGCTTTGATTTCGGTATCCTTTTTTAATCCGCTCATAGCGCTAGTCCTAACCGCTTCAAACCAGCTGATTATTCAAAGTCTTAAAATGCATATGCAGGTTAGTTTGACTTAGTGTTTGACTACTTTTGTTTGCTACAGAGGTGGACGACAAATCGTACGGAGAAATAGCCAGTGCAAAATACATATTAACCGGTATATTTAGCACCGATCTCACTGATCTAACACGCTCTATTCATGATATTAGTCAAGTTTGCCGCTTTTGCGTCATTTGGTTCACTGCGATCATATCGCGCACCTTCTTCCCATTGGTCCAAAATGTTTTTTTTGCAGTTGCAGGTCCAAGCTATCATAGATAATATCTGCGGCCAGAGATTCATTCGCCCAGAGACGGACAAGGCCGACGCCACAAAGAAGAAGCGCAAGAGCACCAAGTGCACGTAGGCCACAAGGCGCTCAACACCCCACAGTACGTATGTCTCGCGCTCTTTCCCTCGCTCTATCTAGCGCGGTGATCAGCATCCTCATTTGCCTAAGTGGCTGCTGATTGAGCTTGATCCCAAGAAACGTGACTTTAAGAAACCAGCTCTGGGGACAGCAATCAACGAAGCATGAAATTAGACTCAGTCAGATGAACTAAGCTAGAGCTTGCGCTTTTTTTTTAAACATAACCAATTTTTGTGTTGATTTCTGTTTTTTTTACAGCTGAGCTACACTGCTTTATACACGAAAGGTCTCGAAGGCTTGCTAGCATTCGACAAGGTGACACACGCGCTGCTGGTGACGAAGGCGAAGGAGGCGTCTCTCGTGTGGTCATCTGGCATCACCTGTCAGAGGGGATACACTCGACGTGCTCTCTCTTTGGCTGCTAGGAGAACCGGCCACACCTTGGTCAGCTTCAAAGGCCATCATGCCCTCCGCGTCGGCCATGTTCTCCTTCCCCGCAAAATGGAGTGTGGTGTATTTAACACAGTTTACCTTTGGTAATATATACATCATGTAATTATAAAGACTTACGTTATTGCGTGCGCGTTCAAACAAAGAACCGAGCGCGGCAATTTCGAGTAGAACGCAAAATAACGTTGGGTTAAAGATGCCGACTTCGCGTCGTATGTCCGGGTGCATCTAGAAGAGGCATTAATTCTACAAAAACTATCATGTAAGTTTTGAATAATATATGGAAGCATACAAACTCGCCTACATTTTAAGGTGCGTGTGTTGCAATCAGAAGTTGCGTGATTTTGGGTATTTAGAAGCCACGTCAATAATACATGTGAATGCGTACACCTGCTTATGATCCGACAAATTGAGCACGGTCATTGCGCTTCAAGGGAGCATTGTTGAGCTATGGTCGCTCTAAGTCACAGATACTCGACAGGTGCAACTCACCCTAGGAGGTCACAGCTCAACACCCAGAATGAACTAATGCATATGCGACTTACGTTATTCTACATAAGTCACTGTTAGTGTGACGGAGAGCCGCGACAGCCTCTTGGTTGTTCAGTGTGAGAATTTACCCTTGGGTGTATTAATTCTCTCATTTCTGAGTGAAGAATCAGTTGTAATTGGAGAATCAGGTGATTCTCAGTAAAATGTGTGTGTGTGTGGGGGGGTACAATACGGTGTACCCGTGCTACATGATGAGTGACCGACCACTCTTGCGGATACCTGGTACACGGCAACAGGGCTCTCGGAGCCAAAGTGCATAACTACATAAATCCACTATTTGCGATATCTAGTTTGTATGGTACCAAACTAATTTACTTATAGAAACATCAGTCTTACATCTACTCGTCTAAGTAGCAAACCGCTTTCACTAAGACCTAGAACACGTGAGCTAACGCTCACCTGGGTAGTAAACACCCTTAACCACTTCCTCTGTGCAAGGTGCTATGTGATCCCGTCACAGGATGTGTGGCATTCAAAGGCTATGCAAGCAGGCAGCAATACACCCTTTCGCCTTCAAAATGGCGACTTCGTAGTTCAAGATTACAAAATGTAGTCTGAAAATCGATCAAAAGCAATTCAAACAGCTCAGGGAATATGACAGTTGGTTAGATAGTACAGGTCTTGATCAATAAACACTTTGCGCGATAATTACCGTCTCGTTTGCCGTCTTTATTGGGCTGCTGCATTCACCCACCATCATTACGACTAGCGGAGGTGCCACGACTTTTGCCTGTCACCCATGGTGAACAATTGACGGCGTTAATGGCGCGATGCTCCAATCCAACAAGTGAAATCAAAGCGTTGGCCCCTTCTTTTCACCATGACAGTTTAATTTTACATTTTGCCACATTGAACTACGAATTTGTCATTTTGAAGGTAAAAAGATATAGGAGTAGCTTGGTTGATAGGAAAGCAACGCACCAACACCCCTTCCCCGTTTCAGCAAGTCTGGGATTGAGAGGGAAACCTCGAAGGCGGCAACACCCTTTGATCAAGGACAAGTATACACTAACTACCGTTTAATAAGGTGCAACCAATTATTCCGGCTTACAAAGCGCAGCTAAACCAGTATACACGATTTTTGTCGCAGCAATAGTTTGGGGGTATGCAGCTGTTAACCCCTTGAACCCGAAGGCTTTTCGCTCCCCCCACCGACCGAATTAACGTGTATAGCTGGGGTAAGGGTAAACATACTGAAATGAAGTTTTAACGGTATCTTGTATGATTGTGTCTTTTGGAAAGACACAAAATATACCTACCCTCTAAGAACTGACTCGCATACAAACGTGTATATTCACGATATTGATCCTGGAAATCTATTTTATCATCTATCTTGTATGGGATAAGTAATAGACACGTGGCTAGCACACGCCAAAGCCAGAATCGTCCCATAAATAGCTTGATGGCTAGAGCTGTATAAAAACGCCAGTAGAAAGTACAAATAAGAGTATACAGAAATCAAGAGAAGTATAAGGACGCAACAAAGGTTTAATCCTACGTCTCGGACGCACGCGCACGTTTTGACTGAGGTGAGATATCTACGTCGCTGGGCACCTCGGCTCCCACTTCACACACTTCCGCGTTCAGTGACTCCTTCGCCGGCACACGCGCACGGATGTTCGTCTTCCAAACCATCTTCGGTAGAAGGGTGCGATTACGCCAGGCTTTATGCCAAATCTCGAAGTAAGACATGAGAGCACCATTGTGTCGGTGCCGAACCTTATCGCACAGGAACACGTGCAACGCCTTTGGCTTCTTGGACAGCGTCGTCAGTTTACAGTCGCTGCAATAGATAGAAGAGTCCCCGCCGTGCGCACCATCGGTGCCT
Organism: Phytophthora infestans T30-4; assembly: GCF_000142945.1. NCBI lineage: Eukaryota > Oomycota > Peronosporomycetes > Peronosporales > Peronosporaceae > Phytophthora > Phytophthora infestans. Next base: position 3,828,941 of record NW_003303758.1, on the reverse strand, counting down.
TTCAAAAGAGAGCACACCGTACAGGAAGTGTAGGACCGTATTCACCATTATAAGGCCTAGGATAGAGTTCCAGCATAGAAGAAGCTGGGCGTTGCTCATATCGCGTCATCAGATAGTCATTAGGGGTCCTCTTGGACAGCGAATTCCATCCAGTCTTTGCCATGTTCTTTAGAAGTTCACTGGGTATATTGCCCGAAGACACAGCCTCAATACCACCTACAGTTCTCAGGCGACTGGGTCAAATGATATCTCAGACCGGGTAGACCATCGTCATCAAGCCCAATCAAAATTTCACTGTCCCAAGTCAATTCTTCCGAGCCCCATCCTGTTCCCTCGTCATTATCTCCATCCGAATCGAGCGATGCGCAAGCAGAACGGCTGATAGCCAACACCGACTCACCTCGGCGATCTACTAAGCCCATATAACAGTACATACAGGTTAGACAGAGCGGATAACTTGTACATACGTGTTTGTCCAACCTGGTTCATAACTCGCTGTATCTTCCTTTGTTTCTTCGTCCATCTGGGTAGCACGAAATGATTCGGGAGAGCAACTTTCAGCAGTATTCAAAACTGAGGTTTTCACGAAGGTTTGACTCAGGTTACGTTGTCCCTACACTACGATCAGAAATACAAGTTAGTATACCATTCTTATGTTGTACATGTATGTAGAGGAGCTTACGGCTGTTGACACTGTCGTCGTCGGAGCTGATGACTTCGTCAACACAGGACGTATCATGAGAAGAGACACATATAAAAAACAATCGACTGAGGGCCCGGTAGCTCATAAGAATTATTCGCAGCTACTGGCGTTTCTGCGATGTCGCCTGATGTATTTTCTGCCCCACATACATCATAAACAGGTTTGTATAATGCACAAACGTGTATGTACATCTTGTTGGTCAAACCTCCGTCTAAACGTGCCACGTCTTCTTGAAGACATATGCTCGGCATCGGTCGATGTTGCTTGCTGCTGATTACCACTGAATATGTATTGTCAGATTTTTTTTTTTTCTTTTGAACAAAAATGCAGCACACTACCTTGGTTTTCGGGTCGTGTGGTTGCGTTTGTAGGCCGGCCCCGCCTATCAGATTTCTTTGCCTGAAGTGCCGCTACATATCCACATGTGTAACGAATGTCTAGCAGAATTACAGTTAGTTTCACAAGTCCTACCGAGGTCAGCCTTGTCGAGAAACCGCATTAGTTCCTCTTCTCCGAAAAACTAGTCCTCCCCACGCTTGTCTTTCTTGGTCTTCCCAGGTTTCAGGTACGCGAAGTCGACTGACAATCCGGTAGGCTTCTTGCAAACCATCTGGCCTTCGTAAGTTCTTTCCGTCGTGCTTGGAAAGCCATTGTGTGCCGCAGCACCGAGACTAGTGCCCTTTGCAGCGAATCTTAAACTGACAGCAAAAATCAGTGGTGCTCAGTAACGTCATGGTCATATTGCATATGCGTTGTGTGAGTTTGATTTGCTACGCGCTTTCTTGCCTTTTTAATCGTATTATTTTTGTCGAACTACTGGGGTTCAAGGATACATTACCTACCCCTCGTTCACTTGGAAACTGTAAAGACGCTTACAAAAACCAAGTATAGCAATCCTTATCGTGGGCCGTATACGTTAAGATTTGATGGTAGCGTGTACGGTCCAGGGTCTCGGGTTTGAGTAATTAAAACGCTCTATTTTTTAGTACAGAGAAAAACGAGCCTCAGGAAGCATCTCCGAAGAGGATGCCATAATTTTATTTTTTAATTTTTTTCTGATAAGCTTTTCTCCTAATACTTATATAAAACAAGTCAGCACCTCTATGTACGAGTCAATGAACAGCTTATACCCTATCTTACCGTCTGATCTGTCAGTCCGTCCGAGGCTAGGGTTAATAAACTCACGCTAATGCGGCCGTTCTACTGGCTGCGAGCGCAGTGAAGGCGGCCCTAACTGGCTAAAATTAACATTATGAGTTGCACATATTGTATGTGGACTACACATCGTACTTAAAAGCACTGTTCAAATTTCATTTTGCCCCCATTTTTAAAACAGAAGCCGCAGAGCGCCACGCTACTCAAGGTACGCTGCGTGTATGCATGTTAGCTAACATTAGTAGTCATCAAGACACACATACACAGATAGTTCGAGGTTCCTGGGGCTGCTTAGGGGGTAGCTTATAACTTGCGGGATTTTATCCTGCAAGTATGTGGCCGTGCTATGGGGATTCAGTTCCAGAGCTCTCTGGGTTCTTGGGGCTTTATCCCACCGCCCACTCTGCGCGAGAGCACATTTGGTACCTGGTCCATTGACCGCAAACCCGACAGCGAACCAGTTGAGCCGGTCGTTAATGGTTATTGATGGGCACGCACATTGCGTGCGTGCAGTTGGTCAAGAGGGTTACCGTAACTGGCCTCTTTTAACCGACAGATGGGATGGGGGCTGTAATAGCCTATCAATGACCAGCCTTTGCAATTAACGGCCGCCTTTTGGCAAAAGGATATCGCACCTCAAGCTACAGTACTATCCGGGGGCCCAACCGTAAAGATTCGACTGCACAATTCACAAACTTAAACCGCTCCGAGCCTTACGGCCCGTGACTGTGGGATAAGTGATAGGAGATAACCTTGATGGGAGGCAAGCAATCCCGGGTGGTACGCAGATGGCCAACGTCCTACTGTATGAAAACCTATTACTACATGTCGTGTACTTTGACTGTGTCTAACGCGTCAAGCTTTCGTGCTCGCAGAACTATCGCTCGGACTAAACGAAAGAGGACGCGCGAGGAGCTCGAGGACGCCCTACGCGAGAACGAACGCATTAACGCGACACCCATGCAAGAGGAGAAGGACGCACGGAAACGACGTTTGAACAAGCGCAGAAGGAAGCGCTACGACATAAACAAAGCGCTGCAGGCCCTCAGCGCTCACCAAGATGTGACAGAGGCTATGGAGGTTACGGAAGACCGAACAGTATCTTGGAAGAGCGGGGGGGGGAGACAGAAGCGTCTGATCCAGCGGTACACCAGCGCCGTTTTGCAGCTGAAATGGAGGCGGCGTATCAAGCCGGAACCGAGGATATGGCAATATTTACAGCGCCTGTCGTATCTGAGCTAACGGTTTAAGATAAGGCCCATGTCTCGGCTGCGCAGCGGGCTCGGGAAAAAGAGCTAGCAGGACGTTGTCTCAGGCAGATCGTGAGCGTACACGCGACGCACAGAGAGCTTGCACGAGACGAGCTAATATGTCGCTCTCTCACCGTGACTAAACGAGGAAGAAAGACGCTGAGCGCAAACGCGCCCGGAGAGCTCAGTTACGCGGTGACGAGCTTCACGAGCAGCGGGAGCGGGATAGACAGCAGCAAAAAGCAAACAGAGCTGAGCTGAGTGAACCAGACCGGGAACCCGTACGCTGTCTAGACCGCCTGCAACATGCGAGTCGACGGGCACAGATGTCGGGACAGCAACAGGAACAGGCACGCGAGCTCAACCGTCAGCAACATGCGCATTGGGGAGCAAACCTGTCGGACCAGCACATGGTGGCTGAACGCGAGCTGGACCGACAACGGCATGCTCATCGACGAGCGGAGCAGACAGAAGACGAGCGCCAGTACGAGCTCGAGCGGGTGCGCACTCGACGACAATGTGTCTGTCATGGGCATGCTCTTATTTCCCTCGAAGACCTCGACGCATCAAAGATTACGGGCTACGACGTGTTCAATGGTCGATACAAGCTCCAGGCTACAACGGTTTGTCCGATCTGCAATGCTTGGAAGTGGCCTGGGGAGTCTGCGATATCATGCTGTCTGGTAGGCAGGGTAAAGCTGCCTCCACTGCACCCCGCGCCACCAAAATGGCTTCAGCTGTACGGAGATCCCGAGTTTCGCCGTCAAATCCGTGCCTACAACCAAGCTTTTGCATTTACATCGATTGGTGCTTCGTGCTCAAACCGATCGTTTCAAAATGTACATCAAGGCGAAAGCGTTGCGGCTATACACGGCGTGTACACATATCGCATTCAAGGGGCTATGGGGCACTACCCAGGGTCTCTCCTCCCCCACATAGACCGTCGGACAGGCGCGCGGGTAGCTCCAATGTTTGCACAGATCTACCTGTGGATCCAGACATGCAACGCCGCGCGGAGCGACGTCTTGGTATATTCGCGGATCTGGATCGTGTTGCACTACTAGACATCGAGAAAATGATGGCAGAGCACAACCCATTGGCGCATCGGTTCCTCCACTTTGGGCAGCAAGTGCGTCAACACGACACGGAGGCTCCAGTATACTTGGTGTTCCGTCTGCATGACAACTCCGCGCGACCGCGGACTCATAACCGCCCCACTGTGTCTGAAGTGGCTGCGACTCGCATTGAGGATGGCAACCTGGCTCAGCCTCGGGATCTACTACTCTTTGCACGCGATCAAAGACTGCTACGTTTGTACGAGACTCACGCCGATTACGATCCACTCCCATACCCGCTTCTCCTTCCATATGGAGAGAAGGGATGGACCTACACAGACGAGTTCGCGGGTGGTGCTGAGTATCGAAACAAGAAGGCGATGTCGCTTCGTGAGCACGTCGTGTTCCGTCTCCACCAGAAAGTGGATGATCAGTCCGCTCTCCACCAAGGTGGGCGTCTATTTCAGCAGTGGTGTGTAGATCAGCGTGCAAAATGTGAGCAAGAACAGCTTCGCTGGGTGGCCGACAATAAAAAAAACTACGCGCCGTTCAATACAGGGGTGTTCAATATGCTTTGCTCAACGAAGATACATTGGCTCTGGCGGAAGGAGAAGTACTGCTGTCGGAATACGACCGAGACCAGAACAGATTGATGCACCCTGACCGAGATCGAGGCAGCAGAGGACGACCTACCCACTTTCTTAATCAGGTTGACAAGCGTATCATACTACCGGCTTCGCACCTGGGTAGCCCGCGGTCCATGTACAAGTCGTATCAAGATTCGATGGCAATTGTTCGGGGGTATGGACGACCCGACGTCTTCCTGACTGAAACGTGCAACCCCAAGCGGGACGAGATTCTTGAAGCGATACCACCCGATATCCAGACGGCTCAAGATTGACCAGATATCGTGGCTCTCGTTTGGCAGCAGAAACGGCAAGTGACGCTTGACTATTTAAACCAAGGCGTCCTGGGGCGTGTGCGCGCGCGAATTTACTTTGTCGAATTTCAAAAACGAGGTCTCCCCCACGCTCAAGTATTGATTATTTTGCCTGACGAAGACAAACCTCGAACGCGCGAGATCGTAGACAAGATGGTATGCACTAAGATCCCAGATAACGATAAAAACCCTCAGCTGTATGAGACGGTCATGTCATGCATGCTCCATGGTCCATGCGGGCCTGCAAGCCCTTCCTGCGCGTGTATGAAGGACGGCAAGTGCATCAAAGGGTATCCGAAGCCCTTAGCAGAAGTTACACAAGACAATGCCAATGGATATCCAGTGTACAGACGACGTCGACGGCAAGAAGGTGTTCTAAAGTTCAAAGGCAGAGAATACGATAATGCTTCGATCTACCAGTGGGTTGTACCGTTCAAACCCGTACTTATCCCAGAAGTACAACTGCCACATCAATGTGGAAGTGTGCACGGATATAACTGCGGTTAAATACCTGTACAAGTATGTGTACAAAGGACCCGACATGGCTATACTTACTGTGGAAGAAGTTCGAGGAGGGCAGCAGAGTGCGCCTCGAGAGCCAAATGAGATTCTACGTTTCTTGAGCGCCCGTTACATTTCTCCGGTGGAAGCTTGCATGCGACTGCTCGATTTCACGATTCAGGGGAGAAACCCATGCGGTGACACAGCTAACAGTTCATCTCGAGTCAGGGCAGACGGTTGGCTTCCGCGAGACAGAAAACGCGGAGGCGGTTTTGGAACGTGGTAGTCACACGATGCTGACCCAATTCTGCGAGCTATGTGCGAGTGCAGAGCCTCAGAATCATATTGCCAGAACGATGTTGTATCAGGATACCCCCAAAGCGTTCTGCTGGAAAGCGCTGGAGAAAGGGCCAAGTTTTAAATAGTAAACTTGTGTTTTAAAATCACCAAGCCGTCACGTACACGCTAACACCTCAATTTTCAGTCAACTCATATGGCATACCGGTGGTTTGGGCATTGAACGCAACGTCGTCTCGGGAGAAGTGAACATCATATAGACCGCGAAACATTAGAGCCCAATGCTCGCCACTAAGCGCTCGTGCTTTCTCACGTGGTGTTGCGACCAGGTTGGGAAAGTAGTTATCGGAATCGTGTGGGGCTATCTTAGCATCACTCATCACATACTTTACAGTCATCTCAGCTCCATTTACGCGAGCATACATGCGTCTTAACGTAAGAAGCGAGGCACCGTAGTGCTCACCTCAAAGCTGTGATGTGGTAAATAGATAAACGTCCGAGAGAAGTCCGTATTCCTGTAAACGTTCTCCGGGTACATTTGAATTTCATCTTGAATGATGCGTCAATTCAGAACAAAGGTATCTGGTTTCCTCACAGCGTAGCGTTGGGATGCCTTCGTGGCACGCCTACCAGGAACGGCTGGGGCATTCGTCCCACTCCCGACCTCGGTCAAGTCTGACTCGCCATAGTCATTAGTGAGCGTGAAGACGCGGTGCTCGCCTGCACACCTGCTAAATGGAGAGGTGCGTACGGTCTTTGCGGCTGTCAAAGAGAAAGCGTCAGTAATGGTGCTCAAAGTCTGCACCAGCCGAGACGACAAGGTCAAACCTGTGGCCAACGGTATGGCGGGTGCGCAAAAGCCTCAAGCTCTCGTGTGCTAGCGGCTTGATGAATCATGGTGGCAAGGGGTTAATGATCGGCTTCGACGGCGTCCAAGAGCCTGATACATGCTTGCCCGCTCATGTCGACGATGTAGGTCGCCTGGCAGAGCAGGTCCTTCATCCGTCAAGGGCATGCCATGTTGGAGACCTTGCGGTGCTTGCAGTGCTTGCAAGCTTAGCGCAGATCTTGTACTACGAATGCAGAGCGGAGCCGCTAAAGTGGTACACGGGATATGGCTCCTGTTGGTTTATCATGTCTTGCTGAAGCTGTGCTGCATCTTCTTAGTTCAAGCTCGTACAGAGTTGATTCCAGGATGACGGCAAGGCCTTTCGAGACGGCGTAGAGATAACAGGACGTGGTGTAGTGTAGAAAAATGTTTTTTTTAATAGAGTGAACGGAGGCACGAAACGCTATCGCCGTACGAGCAATCGCTGCTGGCCAATTCCTCCATGCCTCGGTGGACATAGATCCATGAAATTGATTTAAAAAATGGAACTGGATAGGTATTATTGTACGTTTCTTTTGAATTTGTTATGGTCATACTTTAAACCACACGTACATTTACTCTTTTAGAGGTAAATCTTAATTTGTATTATTCAGAAGTCCTGACACCAAGGCATGACTCGCCAAAGAAGGGTCTTATTCAAGGAAAACCAATATCGGTAGCTAGATATATAGGGATTTCACGACCTCTGATTCCGAAAATGAGGTCAAATTTAGCTATTTCATATCAGTTTTACCTCTACTCTTTATTTTTGTGAAATCCACATGCCATTGACCAATAATAACACTTGCTTACTACATAGCCAGGTCGCCAGCTTTTTGAAACTTCTAAGGGGATGTTTAATTTGGGGGCAGGTCAACTGAAGCAGCTTTACCTTTAAAATCTAGTATTCAGCCGCATGCATCGATTTTATTGGATAACCGTTTTCTGGGGGCTTTTCACCCACTGCCGGCACCAACATCAAGAGTCCGCCGCCGCCACTGACAGCAGAAAGAGGCCGCCGCCGCCGCCACCGACATCGACAGCGGCACAGAGAGGCCGACGCCGACACCGACAGCAGCACAGAGAGGCTGCCACCGACACCGATAGCAGGATGAAGAGGCCTCAGCCTTCGACAACCGAAAGAGGTCGCCGCCGACACCGACAGCAGGAGGTAGAGGTCGCCAACGACACCAACAGCAGGAGGAAGCCGCTAGCGACAGCAGAACCAGCAGTAATGACAGAAGATTGTTTGGAAGAATTCAATGTTCTCTTGACCGTATTACTATCACTATTATTAGTAGTTGCTGCGATTGGTGAAGCTGATGGTTGAAGTTTGCGACGAATATTTCAAGGGACTTAACGGTGGGGAGCAACTACTTTGACGAGAACTACAACGCATCTGAGGAAGCTTTTTTACGAGCATTTCGAATGCGTCGTTCGTGTATCAAGCGCTTAGCTGGGTATCTTCGCCGGCGTTGGACTTATTACAATAGCCACGCACCTGAGAGTAACATGTCTCGCTACTCTTTTTCAAATGAAGTTGGCGTTGACGCTGCGCTACCTCGGCTCCCGCGGTTCGCTCGTTGAGGTGGCAGGGCAATGTGGAATGAGTGTCGCCACAGCCTCGCATTCATACTTCTCTATTTGCCGAGTGCAGTACGACGACCGTCGCCATCTTGTTCGTTTTACTACTTCTACTACTGCATTGAACCCGTACCTCCTCTGCAGCTCATTTTAAGTCTCTCTTAGCAACGGGCGCTTCAGCCTTCTTCATCGTCGCCTCATTTTGAGTAGGACTAACGCTAAGATAGGACTCCACGTCCGATATTGCAGCATGCGACTCGGTAGAGATCAGGGAAGGGAAAAAATAAATTGGTTTATCCACCGGAAAAAATTGCAATCAAAATGCTATATTGTAGGTACCGATGAGATTGCAATATAAACTGCAAAAACAACCTGCAATACTCAACTGCACTAAGTAATCGCGATTAACACTTGCTCACCATCGTGTGACTTCCTTATCGCTTTGGCAACAAGACGTGAGTTCCAGAAATCCTAGTTTACCTTGAGAAACATAATGGCTTCGAACATGCCAGGAGTCAGGCGGGATCGGCGGTCCGTCATCACGTATTTAGCTGCACTAAACAACCTCTCAACTGTTACGGATGTTCCTTTCATGAAGCTGAGGTTCTCATATGCCGTTGTCTTAGTCATTTTCAGGCGCTTGCGCTCTTGTATCTGGTGGTAGTAGTCGACCATTTCGCCGTGTACAATGCGTCTAGACGGGGGGGGCTGTTTTAACTTCAAACTGCTTTATAGCAGCTATCTCTCTGGTTGACAAATCTCTTGTGGTGTCGTTAAGGACCTTCGTTATTGCTGCTTCGAAGACAGGATCGTGCACAATGGAGGCGTTTTGTGCAAGGTGATGGCTCATCTCCGGATAGTCCTCCAGAATAGCGTCGAAAGTCCCGCGAGCAGAGCCACGGTGACATTCTTGTCTTGGAGGCCGACACGTAGTGTCGAAGTAGTACCTTATCGACGCGGGCATTCCGTCACGTCTGGCTTTATTTTTTGAGAGAGCCATTGTAGAGATTGGTGAGGTACACACAGGGAGTGTTTGTGTAGTGGGCCACACCATTACATAAGTAGGTAGATTTATATTACAAAAGTAGGTGCAGCAGCACACGGCTAGCGTGTGCTGAGCTGCCGTCATCCTATTGGTTGATATATGGGGGAGCCAGACCCATTATCAGCCAATAAGGGGTTGACGTGCATTTGAGTGGTCGGGGCAAGCTGCCCTGGACCTAAATAAAAACAGAGTTGATTTTCATTCAGACTAAGCACTTGAATTCACTATCGTGGAACTTGCACGCTTCCTCATTATAACGTGTAAGCTAGTAACGGACACTCTAGGCCCGTTACACCTGGTAGCACTTTGTAGTCCTTCCCAAGGCCAGACGTCTGAAGCTTCAGGGGCGACCCTGGAGCATGCTGCTTTCCCTCATCTCACTCGTGTCGAGTGGGAAGCCTTTCACCGCCTTGCGGCGGTGTCCGGTGAGGCTGTTGTCGCGTCGCTGCTGAGCTCAGCGACTCCCGATCAACAACGTCAAGCAGCTCAAGAGTTCATGGAACGCGAGCTCGCCGACGCGAATCCGCGAGCGACAACTCCCTCGCGTTCCTCGAAGAATGACATCGTCAAGTTGGAGACGTCAACCTACTCCGGTGAAGGAGCGAATCGCCTTCCGTTGAATCGCTGGTTTCGCGAAATCGACATCGCTATCGCCTCGAGGATGATCGAGGCGCAAGGAGCGAAAGTTAACTTCTTACTTTCCCGACTGGCCGGGAAAGCCAAGGAGTGGGCACTCGGCAAACCGGTCGTCAACAACGATGCGTTCTCCACCCTGGAGGCCCTCCAGAGTGATCTTCGTCTCGCCTTCGAGCCTCCACAAGACGAGTCCCGAGTGCGCGCAGAGCTCTTCGCCCTGCGACAAGGCAAGATGTCCATGCGCGACTACGTCCAGAAGACACGCCACCTCGCGTCCTGCATCGTCACCAATCCGATTGACATGGTTTTTCAAGTCCACGTCTTTGTGTTCGGCATGCGTGAAGGCATGACGCGATACTGTCTGACTCGAGCGGAGTTCTCCTCTCTCGAGGAGGCATTTGCCCTCGCACTTCGTGAAGACTACGTTGTGGCGGCGTCGTACGCGCGGGCAATGTCCGCGGAAGCTCAAGAGCCAGCTCCGGAGCCGATGGAGGTCGACGCGATTGACGCGTCGAACAACCGCCGTCGTGCAGTCCCTCGTGCGAACGGTGGTCGTCCCAGTCGATCCCTCACTTGCTTCCGCTGTCGGAAGGTTGGACATCGAGTGCCGCGCGCCCGCGCCAGTACTCGCGCATACCGTCGATGCCTCTCCTTCCGATCAGCCAAAAAAACGGCCAGGGCCAGTAGGTGCGGGGCGCCCTACTGGCTGGAATGGAGGTCCGGGTCCCCCGGTGGCAACCCAATTTTCTAGCCCTCGTGTGCTACACGCACACTTCAATGCCACCACAGCGTCGGGCGACTCAAGACTGATCATCATCAGCCTCCATGTCGCCGGCGCCCGACGTCCACTACGCGCGCTTGTGGACTCAGGAGCGACAAACAACTTCTTCCGCGAGTCGTGTCTGTCGACGCTACCCAGCGAAATCGCTGTCCGCAACGGTCGCGGACAGGTTGTAGTCAAGCTTGCTGACGGAAAGCTGCGCCACGTCGCGCGGCGCGAGATTACGTTGCCGTACACGTTCGACGGCTTTCGCAGCAATGACGACTTCCTCGTGATTGAGATGAACTACGCATTTGATTGCATCCTGGGCATCCCGTGGTTGTCTCGGTATCAACCAGAGATTGACCGGTTGGCCCGCTCGGTTAAACACCGCAGCGGTTTCGACGTGAGCGAGGTGTTCACCCACCTCCTGGTTGCCCAGAAGGACTTGCCCCACGTCACCGTCGTGGACCAGTCGTCCACGACGCAGGCTGTACACAGAGTGAGCGATGGCCCTCTCTGCACGGCTTGTGCAGTGCTGTTGCACGAAGGCTCCTCGCCGCGAGGCGAGGACAAGAACACGATGGCGGTCGAGCAGGGGCTCCCGCAATACGAGCAAGCGGTCGAGCATGGGTTCCCGCAGCGCACAACTGCGGTCGAGCATGGGTTCCCGCGGTGCACCACAGCGGTCGAGCATGAGTTCCCGCAGCACAATATGGCGGTCGAGCATGGGTTCCCGCAGCGCAACACAGCGGCCAAGCATGGGTTCCCGCAATGCAACACGGCGGTCGAGCGGTCGAGGCTCCCGTCACCCGAGCCGGTGGTCGAGCAGCTGGAGCTCCCGCCCAACGATCACGCGGTCGAGCAGTGGCCCCCGCGTGTGATCGGCACAGTCGAGAGTGAGCTTCAGTGCCTAGAGCGGGGTAATACATCGTCCAGCGAGAGTGATTCTTCCTCCTCGAGTACACACTCGAGGCGCCGAGCAAAGAAGTCGAAGCGCCGTCGTTTGAAGCCACGACGTGAAACTGCACCGAACGGCATCTCACAGACGGAGTCGGTCTGTGTCATTGAGCACGTGGGCGACGGCATGGGCCGTCAGCGCACCGTCGAACTTGCGTGTCCACCTCGCGACGCTCAATCGATCACCCGGCTTCCAGGTCTCTCCTGGAAGAACTTCCTTCGTGGTCTCAAGGTTGGCGAGGTTGAGCAGGTCTGCCTAATCACAGACACTTTGTCTACGCCACTCGAAGGGAACACCGTCAGTGATGACGACGAATCCACCCGTCCCAAGAGCGCCGAACCGACGTCCGCTCGCGAGGAGCGATTCGCAGCGCAGTCCTGGCAGTCCTTGCGCGAGTCTGGTAATCCAGTGTACGAGACCGTCCGCGAATACGCGGACGTCTTCCCCGATAAGATTCAAGCCGAACTGCCTGCCGATCGAGGCGTCCGCCACGAGATCGATCTCGCGCCCGGTTCGAAGTACTGTGTGACGCGGCAGTGGCCGCTGCTGCGAGACCAAGTCAAGGCCATCGACGACTTCTTCGAGAATCGCCGTAAAGCGGGTCACGTGCGTGAGAGTGTCTCTCCACATTCGAGCCCAACGTTCTGTGTGAAGAAGGCCACAGGCGGATGGCGCATCGTTCATGCCTTTAACAAGTTGAATGATGCGACCATCCCCGCGCAAACCCCAATTCCCCGGAAGGACATGGTGCTCGACACCATGGCGGGCAGTGTCGTCTTCAGCGCCATCGACTTGACCGACGGATTCTATCAGATCTTGATGAGACCGAGCGACATTCCTCTGACAGCGGTCAGCACCCCAAGCGGTATGCTCTGGGAGTGGCTTGTGATGCCACAAGGCTTGAAGAATGCTCCCGCCACGTTCAATCGCATGGTCTCCCATGTGCTGCGTCCGCTTCGAGACTTCGCACCGAGCTACTTCGACGACATCTTCGTCCACAGCCGCGCTGAGGGTGGTCTCAGCGCGATAGAAGTCCACTTGAGGCACTTAAAACAGGTCTTCCAAGTGATGCGCGAGAACAAGCTGTACGCGAACCTGAAGAAGTGTATCTTCTGCGCGCCGGAGATTCCGGTGCTGGGCTGCTTCGTGGGCAAGGACGGCGTTCGCGCCGACCCGGAGAAGGTGTCCTCTATCTGCGCATGGCCAACACCAAAGAACCCCACTGAGTTGCGTCAGTGGTTGGGACTAGCAAATTATCTCCACAAGTACACGAAGAATTACGCCGGACTGATCCAGCCCCTCTCATCACTCCTGAAGAAAGATGCCACATGGGTCTGGTCGCCCGCGCACCAAGCCGCCTTCGACTCAGAGAAGAAGCGCCTTGCTGAGACGCCGATCCTAGCTCTTCCCGACGACTCGAACCCATATCACGTCGTTTGCGACGCGAGCGACTTTGCCATCGGCTGTGCGCTGATGCAGTTTGACGACGAGGGGCGTAAACGGGTCGTCGTCTATCAGTCTCGACAGATGTAGCCAGCGGAGCGCAACTATCCTGTCCACGACAAGGAGCTTCTCGCGATGCGCTACGCTCTGATCAAATTCAGAGTGTACTTACTCGGCGAGCAAACCTTCGCAGTGTATACCGATCACGCATCGCTGAGAACAGCGATGAAGAGCCCTCATCTTTCCCAGCGAATGGCTCGCTGGTTGTCGTTCTTCGCCGAGTATAATTTCGTGGTTCACTACAAACCCGGCAAGAATAACATCCTTGCCGATGCTCTGTCTCGTCGTCCAGATTACGACCCACGCGATTCGCTGGGTCGACAACCGCTGCATAATGAAGACGACGACGATAACTGTGCTATGTGCTTGGCGTCGGGATTGAACCTGACGAGCGTGTCTTCAGAAACCCCACTCCGCGACGAAATCCGGACTGCGTATGAATTCGATCCGGTCTATTCGAGTATTCTGGAACATCTCCGCTCGCCCAGTGAAAAGACACTGAGTGCTTTGTCCCGCTCCACACGCCATCAGATCGATAGGTATCGGATTGAAGACGGGCTGTTAGCGTACAGCATCGATCGCTTCGATGCTTCGCGTGTAGTGGTCCCCAACGACCCTGACTTGCGCTCGCGGATCATCCACGAGTTCCACGATATCCCCCTTGGCGCTCACTTGGGCCGTGAGAAGACATTCGCCGCAGTGTCGCGCGACTTTTACTGGCCACACATGTATAAGTGGGTGCGCAAGTGGGTGAGGACCTGCGAGATCTGCCAACGCGTGAAACCGTCCGCGTCATCGCAGGCTCCCCTGCGTCCCTTACCAGTGGCCACCGAGGCATGGCGCTCGGTGTCGATGGACTTCGTCCTTGGCCTCCCACCCGACTCCGCCGGGCGCTCCGGTGTCCTGGTATTCGTCGACTGGTTCAGCGAGATGGTTCACCTCATCCCGGTCCCGGATACGATCACCGCGGCCGATACCGCGGTGCACTTCGTGGATGCAGTCTTCCGTCATCATGGCATGCCCGAGTCTATTGTTTCGGACCGCGATCCGCGGTTCACGTCTGCTTTCTGGACGAAGCTCTTCGAGCTATCAGGGACAAAGCTGCTGATGTCGACGGCCGCTCATCCGGAGACGGATGGCCAAACCGAGCGAGTTAATCGCGTCCTTGAGGACGTACTTCGCAGCTATGCGACGTCGTTCACGAGCTGGAGCTCGTTCCTCTCGCTTGCTGAGTTCGCGCTGAACAACGCGGTTCACGCGTCGACTGGCCTGACTCCTTTCTTCGTCAACAACGCTCGGCACCCTCGCGTTCCAGCTCCCCTCGCCGTGTGGCTCCACTCTGGGTGGGGGTGAAAGAGGCGACAACCACTTTGTGACGACTCCGGTTTCGAACCCACAACCGGTTACCATACCGGTTGCCGACAAGCCTTCTGCGCCAACACCGGTAATAGACCCTCAACCGGTTTCCATACCGGTTGCCGACTCCTCCTCGAGTGCAGCCTCATCTTCAGCGACTGTTAACGCAGTGGCACACGCCCAGGCCAGGAAGGCCCTGACGACTCCCCGCGACGCGGTGTCCCCTCTCGCCTCGTGGACGAATCGTGCCCTGATCAGTCCTGGCACCGCTAACGCGGTGTCTCCATCAGCGAACTACGCGCCAAAGCAACCGGCACGTCCGGCTGATAACACCGCTGTCTCAGACTTCCTCCTCCAGCGCCAAGCAGTCGCCCGATACGTCCGCGACGCGCTGCAGACGGCGGTCGACAAGCAGAAGGAAAACGCGGACAAGCGCGGCCGCAAACACACAGTAAAGTTCGCGACAGGAGATCGAGTGCTCCTGTCGACTTCAGGAATCAGAGACTCTGCCGTAACCAACCTCGGCGCGAGTAAACTCGCACCGTGCTTTATTGGGCCATTTACGGTGACTAAGGTTATTGGCGAGGTTTACACACTGGATATCCCCACGTCGCTGCGGCTACATCCGACGTTCTACGTCGGACGCCTCAAGAAATACCTGCCCGCTACGATTCCTTCTTCGACTCAGTCTCCTGAGCCGCCCGCGCATATAGCGGCCGCCCCGCCCGACGCGCGCGCCGAGCCATCGCGCCATTCACACCAGGCGCCTGCTCCACCGTCCCCGCTCTGCAGGACTACCATGTACCGCGGCGCTCAAGAAGCCTCACGCGCGCCAAGAGTTCCCGATTCGACTGACGAGTCTCAGTCGCAGACCTCACGGCCTTTGCAGCCGCGTCCTGAGCCTCCTACGCCTCCTGGTACGCCGTCCAGAAGCTCCCCGCGAGATCTTTCTCGCGGCTCCCAACCAGAACGTCAGTCGTATCAGCGGGACGGTCCCCCGCCGATTGTCGACTCAGCTGGCGAGATCCGCTGGATAGTCGAGAAGATTGTCGATCACGAAGACCCGTCCCGTTGGTCGGGGCAGCGCCATGTACCCAACCAGTCGCACGGCTCCCGCCGCGCGCCGCTATAGGGTACGTTGGCTTGACTTTCCGGCGGACCAAGATACGTGGGAGCCCCGCGCGAATCTCCTTCGCGATGTCCCGGATGTGATCCAAGAGTACGACTCCAGTCTTCCTGCGCCGGAGAGCGCCGCGAATAATCACGCGGCGGCCGAGAACGAGATCTCCAGTCTGCGCGACCACGCGTGATCGGGAACGACGCTGCTGGCGATCGCGCGAGCGCGACCGTGAACGACGACCCGAGTTATCGTAATCCCAACGGAACGGCGGAGATGCGCTTCGTCGAGATGAGTGTCGGCGCGACTAGTGGCGCTGGCCTTTTCGGACAGCGAGCGACGGTAACGCTGGATCCAGGCGTTCTCGCGATCACTGAGCGGATGCTCGGCGACATGGGCTCTCCACTCGTCCGTAGTCGGGCGAGACGACACACACCTCCTGCAGCCTTCAGCAACTCGCACGTAGCAGATACGGTCGTCGGCGTTCCAAGCGCTGTCGCAGATTCGTACACGCAGCTCGCCCAAGGAATCTGCTGCTGCTGCTGCTGTTCCATCGTCCGCGCCTGTTGTCTGCTGTGCAAGTCGTGCTGTACTTCTCCTGCGTGGCGTAGGATCTGTCTCGTCCCCGCCTCGTTCGTTCCTGTTGGCCACGATTTTCTTCTCGTTTCCCTTTTGATTGATTTGTTCTCCGCCCGTCGCTTATGTTGCGTAAGTGCAACTTTAAGAGGGGGGTGATGTAGTGGGCCACACCATTACATAAGTAGGTAGATTTATATTACAAAAGTAGGTGCAGCAGCACACGGCTAGCGTGTGCTGAACTGCCGTCATCCTATTGGTTGATATATGGGGAGCCAGACCCATTATCAGCCAATAAGGGGTTGACGTGTATTTGAGTGGTCGGGGCAAGATGCCCTGGACCTAAATAAAAACAGAGTTGATTTCCCTTCAGACTAAGCACTTGGATTCACTATCGTGGAACTTGCACGCTTCCTCATTATTACGTGGAAGCTAGTAACGGACACTTTAGGCCCGTTACAGTTTGTGCTTCTGCGACTGAGAGGATTCAGGAATGAAACTTTTGGTGCACTTTTGAGAAATAACCTATTCCGCAGGTAGACTAGTAATCTCTTCCGCAAACGCTATACCTTAAACTTGAAAATTTGGACGGACAAGACCTCGAAGGAAGATCTAACTTCAAGGTAGACTTCAAGATACTTCGTACTTAGCGCTAGATTATTGTAATTTGAATATTGCAATTTAAATACCCGATTGCATGCCTCCCCAAAATTGCAATACCAAACTGCACCTGAAGAGCCAACTGCAATGCATACTGCAATGGAGGATTATCGAAAAAATCGATGCAAATTGATTTTTTCCCTTGCCTGGTAGAGATTGCTGTATTCGCAAGTAAGACTGTATCTCCTAGGAGAGCTCGTAGCTCATCGGGCGTTCCCTCCATGATGGAGGGAATGCCCGATGAGAATCCTCGAATATATCACTGGTGCAGTTGTGCACCTCCAATTCGGCAGGGCGGACCATATCAACAGTGCCAGGGCATAACGTAAAGCAAAAAACAAACGCAAATCCAGTGCACTGATTTGTTTTTTTTGTTAATTCAGTACAAAATTTACGTCAATCTTCTGCATAATCTTGGCGTCAGACGCGCGAATCGCGGGCGCGCAACAGCGCTTCCGGTCGCGATAGGCATCCGGCAAGGCGGCAACGGTCACCGACCGCTTAACCCTCAACTAACTGAGGGTGATCACGTGCTTGTGCGATACGATAAGTTCCTCTTGGCATTCGCTTCGGTCGTTTCGCCTGCGTGAACTGGATCGGACACCAGCCAAGTCGATCAATTCTCGTGGTGCCAACATGATAGAGACCCATATCCAGCAGCTTCAGACTCAGTGAGACCGTTGAGTAGAAGCTATCCGTTACGATCAGGCGCTTCCTCGGCTGACCCACCAAGGCTTTCGATATGTTTCTAACGACAGCTTTTGGACCATGCCCCAACGGATCACTTGGCGTCTTCTTCTTTTTGCCGTCTGCCCCACAATAGATTTCCACTCTAAGTCGGATAGATACAGCATATCATGAGAGAGTGTCAGTGTATTCTTTAGCCTCCGGAATTGCGTATTCAAGGATGTACAGAATAATATGCAGCACCTTGAACAATATGCTGTATCTGCGCAGCATGTCATGTAGAACTTGGTGCCGTACTTGCTGGGCTTGTCGGGCATGAAGATTCGCATCGGATTGAACTTGCTGCGGTTCGGCATCATGCCTTCGTCGAACGAGATGACCTTACCCAAGCGATAACCACGGCGGAATGTTTTCTCAACAGCTTGCAACACAGGACGGATTTCCCAAGCTCTGTCAGCATGCGCTCCACCGTCATCATTGTTGTTGAAGTGCAGAAATTTCATGATCGGCTCGAAGCGATCGCGCTTCATGAAGCGAGAGAACATCCCGCGTGGAATGGCTCCATCTTCTTCAGTACTCCAGTGATTGGAGAGCCCGTCTCGAATCGGAGCGACAGCTCGTGCAAAGAGCAATCCCACGACGTGCAAAATCTCATGAGCTTGAATACGCTTGAATTTCCTCAACTTGGCTTCGATATCTTCTAAGTTGAGCACACTCACGCGAGGATCCTCTGCTTGGCGAGCAAGCATCTTTGCTCGACGAGATAATGCCACAGCACCAATATTCTGCTCTCGGTAGCGGTTCGTCTCATCAGCAATTCGAATCCATAGCTCCTTCGGTAAAAAGTAGAAGAACATGGCCAATGGAGAGTCTGCGTATGCGACCGCAGACCGTGTGGGTCCGCACGGTCCGTCGTTCCGTTGCAGCGTCCATCCGGAGATTCCCTGTAGTAAACACACAATCCGAAATAAGTACATTTGCACCACACACTAATCTGTATCATACGGCTTACCACTTTCCGCTTCGGCATAAGTAATCCATCCATTCTCCGCGATGTCTCGCAAATCACCACTAGTCAGGTCAAAGCGTCCCTCCTCGGGGATGTCATCATTCAAAGACACGTCTTCTAGATCTTCTACACCTTCTACTTCAAGGACCACTTCGTTGTCGTTCATCACGTCTTCGTTATCCGCGTCTGAATCGGAGTCGCTGGCATCTTGACCAGCCACCACGTTCACATCATCACCATCTGTCGGGCCGAACAATCGCTCTTTTCGGAGACCCTCCATGAAGTTGTCGCTATCAAAGACATCAAAATCTACACGATAATCCGCAGGGTCGTCACTCTCGCTCTTTGCTTCATCAGCTTCCGTCGATTTCTCTCGCGGGTTCCATTCTGTATCAGAGCTTTCATTTCTCCTTTCTTGTTCTGTATCCTCCGGGACTGTAAACTCCGTATCCCCATGTTCTGTATTATCCAGATCGTGGCCCTCCAAGGCTTCATCTTGTTCTGTACCATCCGTTATAGCCAGTTGAGCTTAAACTTCAGTCGATGGCTGTAGTCCTGCCGGATTCACCTCCGGCGTCAACGGAGCGGTCGCTGGAGGTTGAACACGTGCACTGACTTGAGGAGCACTTACTTCTGGAGTTTGGGCGGATTCAGTCGCCGTAACGGAAGGTGGTGGCGCGGAAATGGTGAGCGGTGGATGGCCATGGGGAGGTTCTTCCCCAACAGCTTCGTACGATGCTTGCTTGCCAATCGGACGATGTGCAGGGCCAACACGCACGCTTGGGAGTGGAAGCTGGAGACGACCGGATGCATGTCCAAACGCCATGAGTTCAGCTTCGCCTGATAAACACACCATTGTAAGTATTGAGCATTATTAGGTCAGCTAGCATTGCAACGTACCCTAAAAAAAGTCAATGCCGCGTCTCGATTCATCAAGACGTCCCTTGATTCCTGGCTTCACGTAGCGGTGATGCTTGGCCATGCGCGTGGGTTTGCGGGGCTTCCATCCGTCCTTGCATAACTCCCGCCACAGCTGCTTGAATGTCTTCTCTCCGGGGCCGTTCATTGTTCAGAGATGATTTTCGAATGGGAGGGACTGATTGCCACGCGGCAGTTTTGGGCTTTCACTCTAATTTTCAAACCTGTTCTGATTTTATATTGGTCTTTCTATGAAGAATCCCCGTCTATCTACCCTTCACCAATCCAACGGGAAGGATCTGCTGATTACCACGTATACAAATTCTCATATGCGGACTTGGGGGCAGCAGTCAACTTTGCTGGGTACTAAATCCTATTAAACATCTTATTCTGTAGGATACAGAATACCGGGTTAGAAGGGTTAAGAATACTCTGGACGGTAGTGCGCTTTACTGCTTGGGGGGTCTTAAAGCGCTCCGTTGCCCAACGAGCAAGTTCGGAGTGACAGCATGCAGGATCTGACTTGTGCTTCTCGCCCAAAGACTACTTTTGT
Organism: Phytophthora infestans T30-4; assembly: GCF_000142945.1. NCBI lineage: Eukaryota > Oomycota > Peronosporomycetes > Peronosporales > Peronosporaceae > Phytophthora > Phytophthora infestans. The sequence continues at coordinate 3,808,807 of NW_003303758.1, read as the reverse complement.
GCTAGAGTAAGGGACATGTAGGAGGAGGGGCGATGTCCCATTGTCTTTGGCGGTAAAAATCAAAGTGTGTGTTTGTATGAAGACGTCCGATCCAAAATTTAAAATCAGATCGATGCGGCGTGTCATCCCTCCGCGAGGAGGGGAAAACCGCTGAGGTTAATTGCTAGGGTGGTGATGGGCAAAGGTAATTGCGTATCCGATTCGCGTAATCATAAAATCTGGCAGGGTATCAACTGAGACCGGTGCCGAATTGGAGGTGCACGACTGTAGTGCTGGGCGCTAAAATTCTGCAAAATCGATAAAGTAGTTCTAATCGAATTTGACAGGGATAAATTTAACCCAGTTGGGGAGTTGCCCCGAGATTGGAGCTCCGGGCACCGGGGAGAAAAATAAGCGATTCTGATTGGCTGAGAGAGTTGCCCCAGTTGACATGAAATCCCCTGACTTATATTATAGCTTCTTGAGCTGCTGCAGGTTATGGGTACGCTTGGCTAATTATACAGTCGTGCACCTCCAATTCGGCAGGGCGGACCATATCAAAAGTGCCAGGGCATAAGTGTACAACGTATAGCAAAAAATAAATGCAAATCCAGTGCACTGATATTGTTTCTGTTAATTCAGTACTAAGTTTACGTTTAGTCGGTGTGTCCGGTTTACGAATCGCGGGCGCGCAACAGCGCTTCCGGTCGCGATAGGCATCCGGCAAGGCGGCAACGTCCGCCGACCGCTTAAGAATGCTCTGGACGGTAGTGCGCTTTACAGCTTGGGGGGTCTTAAAGCGCTCCGTTGCCCAACGAGCAAGTTCGGAGTGACAGCATGCATGACTTGTGCTAGAGTTAGGGACATGTAGGAGGAAGGGCGATGTCCCATTGTCTTTGGCGGTAAAAATCAAAGTATGTGTTTGTATGAAGACGTCCGATCCAAATTTAAGATCAGATCGTCATCCCTCGGCGAGGAGGGGAAAACCGTTGAGGTTAATTGCAAGGGTGGTGATGGGCAAAGGTAATTGCGCATCCGATTCGCGTAATCATAAAATCTGGCAGGGTATCGACTGATACCGGTGCCGAATTGGAGGTGCACGACTGTAGCAGTTTCTTTCGCCTTAATACCGCTTCAGGAAGCCCATTTTATGTGAGTGGTTAAAAACTCTGCTGTTACGACTTATGAAGAGTACAACAGTATTGTTTGTATTGTTCTATTCAGCAGATAGTTATGATTTATTAATCACGTCCTAGTTAAGTCCGTAGTGTTCGATCCAAAGTGAAAATTGCAGGACCGTGGGGGTTACGGACTCAACTGACACTTCACCGTACGCCATCAGTCTTCGGAAGCTCAGTTGCTTACATAACCTATTGAGATCATACACTCGCTCGAGAAGCCTCCCTGGTGATGCTGTACGTCTTGATCATCTTGTTTTTGCTTTTCATAGAATCTAGCAATAAGCTTCAGCACATACTTGCTCTGCCTCTGTGTCAAAGGAGCTCGCAGATTCCAATGATCGTCCTGCTTTGCGACTTTGCTTCTTCTTGGCAAAACGTTTCTGGACAAACCTTCTCGTATGTTAGTATCACGCAATCAGCCCATGTACCATAAATCCGGTACAATCTCTTCTCTGGCTCCTGGGCTTCTGTCGCATACAAACCCCCAGAGCTCCCTCGACCACAGTAAAACTCCCCACCTTTAAATTTTCTTGCCATGGCTTCTATCGCGGCCCCTCAAGGTACTTGCCCCCTCCATCTCTTACTCTATGTATGCGACCCGGTCTTCTTACCTCCCTGTGGCGCTGTCCATACCTGTAGTATACCCAGAAGGTCTTAAGAAGCGCTCGCGATTAGCTGACTCATTCGACCTCTCGAGGAAGCGTCAGCGCCGCGGCGTAGGCGAAACCAACGTCCAGGATGAGGCCACCGACGCCGCTGATGTGGCCAAGTACAGCCAGCGCCATGTCGAGTACTTTGAGCAGATGAAGCAGGCCGAGATTGCCCGAATTAGGGCCGAGTATGAGCAGTTCATCATGAAGAAAGAGGCCGAATTCCAGCGGCTCGGCCAGGAGCTGCAGCATACACAGGAACGCGTGGCCGCTCAGGCCAACGATGCGGCCCGACTCCAGGGTGAAAACAAGCTGCTGAAGCGCGCCGTGGCCATCCAGAATCAGCAGAAAGAGGAGGTTCAGAACGAGAACAACGCATTGAAACAGCTGGCCACGCAGGCCGCCGAGCACATGAAGCGTCTAGAGCAGGCCAACTACACGCTGAGGGTTCATCTGCAGACCAGCACCAACGCCGGTCTCGGCCACCAGCAACAGCCACCTGATGTGTACTAGGCCATCGATGGCCACACATGACCAGGTCTTGACCTTCACTGGCCAAGGCATTCTATAGACGACCCAGTCCCGTTCTACTACTATTCATTATTCTATGGGCCGATGTTGGAGTATCAAAAGGCAGAAAGCTGCCACGATACTTTGGCTCTCTCTCCCGTGACACCGTCCACGTCGTCTGTGTCTTCCGTCACTCAGTTGGAAGTGGTCAGCCGTCGGGAAGCTTTCTACTTCGTCCTCCACGATTAACAACAATCCAGTTTCTTCTCGACGATCGACTGAGCTACCACCTGACGCAGGGCGAGTAAAGCACTTACTTTATTTCGCAAAAAGCATTTAAACCCCACAAACATTGCCTAATGCCAAACCCAACGTGTCGACGTTGCATCCGATTACTTTTTTTTTCTCTCTAGGCCGACGCCTTCCTTGAACGCCGCTTACTCGTTGGTGAAGCTGACTCGTCTACCTTGCCTTCTTTATCTTCCTGAGTGTGCTGGAAGTCTTGAGTAAGTTGCGACGCCGAAGCTGCACGAGCCCGAGCAATGTCTTGGAAGCCAAACATTGCACGCAGCTCAGCACGGAAGACGAAAGCGATCAACACCAAGATGACGACTGCAATGGTTGCTGCAACATGACGACGCTCCTGTGCGGCGTTGAACTCGTCGATGTGTGCGTAGCGGTTCTTGAGGTGATACGGCAGTTCGAACTGCGAGCGTTTGGGCCAAATGGACAGGAAGAGTTCGTGCAGGATCTGACTCACCGCAGTCGACGGGTTCTTCATGTCGTCGTTGATGCACACAAACTTGGTGCGTCTCGCTCGCGTGCCCATCATTTGCTTCCACGCAAACTTGTAATTGTCGCTCAGCATGTGGAACGTCACCTCAGTCTCCGACATTAATTCCACCTTGGTCTCGTATCGAACGTTCTTAACGAGCGCGTCACGTACCGAAGGACATCGCTCGAGGTTCTCCAGAGTGATGTACGGCGTTAACGTCTCGCTAAGTCGCAGCGTTCCCTCCGCCGTCGGAATCTCACGAACCTTCTCGCGTTTTTCAGGCTGTACGCACTCACGCACTTCGCTCACGAAATCCTCAGGCGGAGCGTCACCATGTGCGAGACTCGCAGCTGTCAGCACTTCGTTCTCGTCCAGGATCCCGTTACGATTGGCGTCCAGGTATTCACTCCAGATCTCTTCCAACGTGTGAGGGTGGATCTTGACGCGATTAATGAGATAATGGAAGTACGAGAAGCTGAACTGCATGTCTTGAGGATGACGGAAGCGGTGTGCACTTGTGTCTTGAATCTCCTGTGTCCAATGGTCCTTAATCTCACGAATGATCGACTTTTGCAGCAGGAATGGCATGTGCGAAGGCACGCGACGTCGATCTGATGTCTTTGGCTTGCCGAATGCGCGGTTGTACAGCTTGTTGACAAAGCGCAGGGAGTCTCCGAACGTGTCCTTGGACAGGTGAGCTTGTGCGTCGCGTAGTGTGACCTGCGGCTTTTCTTCCTTCGGTTCAGCTGTACCACATACGTCTGCGTATTCGACGTCATCCAAGCTTTCATTAGTAGACACGACGTGTCCAAGCCCGACTGCCGTCTTGATGTTCCCAAAGAAGCGACTTAAGCCACCCACGAGTCCACTGGCCTGAGCTTCACGCTCTTCCTTCTCGCGCTCGTCACGTTGTGCCAGTCGACGCGTCTGAGCTTCACAAGCCAGTCGACGGCCTTCTTCTTCCTTCTCCTTCTGCACATCCACCTTGGCTTCATCCTTGATGGGTGGGCGCGGGACGGGTACTTCATGCGGGTAGCAGATTCGTGGTCGAATGCCGATGAGACGTCGGGTGGTGTCAATACAACGGTCCAGTAGCTCAAGTAGCGCCGGGTCGTCTCCTGTGTACGACGTGTAGACCACCTTAGGCTTGGGTGGATGCAGCTGAGCCCACAGTGTTGGTTTGTGCATCAACTCCACTTCTTCAGAGTGATAGTGACCCAAAGCTAGAGCGAAGCAGTAGCGATACCGCGAGGGATCAGCTCGGTCCGCATCAAAAAAGCAGATTTGGCCGTCAGCCACCTGAGGACTCGTCTTCCACTCCTCCAGCAGTTTGTCCACTGCATCGTAATCAACTTCGCTATTGGGGATACCAGTGGCCGGGCCGCTTGCCTCAGGAGAATCAGGAGTGTTTGTTTCACTCTCCTTCTCATCGTCTTCTAGCGCTCCAGCAGCAGAGAGTACAGCGTGGGCGTGGTTCGTCAAAACTCGCACGGTAACAATCACACCACGGTTGTCTTCCGCAAGCCGGCATTTCGTGATCCCGCCATCGTATTCAGTAACTTCAGCCTCCGTGCTGTCGTCCTTCTTAGCTTCATCTTCAGTAATATCCTTCGTCTTGTCATTCTCCTCTTCAAGCGGATCGTTTGCGACAGGAATAACTTTATCTTCAGCGTGGTTTGCACCTGATCTGGCGTCTACTGCAACATTCTCCTTGGCCTTACTCGCTTCGGTATCAGCTGCAACCGCAGTATTTGGCTTCTTCTTCGGAACCTTCAATTGACAAACATCGTGGTCACTCCAGTCGATATCCTTCGCGTCGTTGTGAAGCCGCAAGTCCATGTTCCATCCGAGGTTTAGAGTATCGCCGTCATTCAGCTTCTTTCCCGTCACGTTAAACGGCAGGAACACTTCAACAAGCGGCACTTTGCTAGCCAACTTGTCCGCAACAACAGCGATCTGTCCATCCGACAGCTTCTCCTCGCCATCTTCTGTCTTCGTTGCAAGTTTAAGCTCCGGTTCGTCGTCACTAGACGGCAGAACATTGCGGAAAGTAGCTTGTCGGAACCCAAACGGCAGGCGGATGAGTTGTGGCCGGATACTGGTGTTCTGGAACGTGGACACGCCGCTGGAAATCTCTTCAACGTCTTCCACTTGAGCAGAACTCGTAACCTCTTCAATCGAGTTCTTCCCTCGCACCATGGAGAAGTCCAATTGAATAGGAGAACCCTCCGAATCCTCGCCAACCACTGTGATCTGGACACTACTCGTCATCGCATGAGCGTCCGAATCCCGTCCAAACACTAGCAACAGCACCATTTCCTTCTCGTATACAGAGGCGAAGCGAACAAGCTCTTCATTGTCATGTGCAGCACTCATAATGCTCCCATTGACGCCAAACGCATCCGTTAAATTCAAGTACGTAGCGTTCACGTCCAATGGCACCTGCACGAGTGTGTGATTCATCTCGATATCAGCGGACCACAAGTCCTTGACCAACGGGGACATTCCCTCGGCTTCCTCCTCATCAACATGAGGTCGGTTTCGGTCATAAGGCTTCACCACTCTGCAGTCTCCTCCATCAAACGCACACGAGCTCACGTTACACGTCCGATCGCACATTCCATTGCCCAGCCACTGGTAATGACACAGTCCTTGACATATGTAGTTGCCGATCTTTGGTGGTTTGGGCGATTGTTCTAAGATACTCGCGACCTTTTCTGCGTCACAATTTACCGATCCATCCAGAGGGTTCACGTCACATCCACAGTCTCCCATATCAAAGTCACAGGCTGTAACATTGCACTCTTTGTCGCATCGTCCATTGGCCAAGCTGCTCTCCCAGCATCTGTTGGAGCATTGCGGGATTTCCCATGCAAAGTAGGCCTTCTGGACTCCAGCTTGACTCACAAAGTCCTCGGGTCGCACTGGGGAGCCCAAGAAGACATCGTCGTTAAAGTATAGGAACATGTCACTGAGTCCAGGGATGTTATCCAGATTCCACTCAATAGCAGGCGAAGAAAACACCGGCAAGTGGCTCTTATTGGCGAAGATGTCGCGGTGTTTGACGATGCTGATCTTGGGGGACTCAATGTCGAGCCACGAAGGGATCTGGCCGTCTGTAACCACGTAGATGTGACGGACCCAAGGTGCATATTTCTCCAATGAACGGAGAGAATAGCGGAGCTCTTCGTTGTCTCGGAAGCGATTGTCCGAGTTCGAGTCGTCTTTGCCTTTAATTTCCGCCTCCTGGCCCCACACAGGCAGCGGCTGGCCGGTCAATGAAGCGATCCAGTGTTTGTGCCAGAACTCCTTCTCCTGCTTCCAGCGCGGATCGGTGCCATTCACCCACGTATACACGACGTCGATGGGTCCGTAGGAGAGGAAGTCTTCAGCCTTAACACTACCGATGTTACTGCGGTCCACGGGCTCCCATTCGTTCAATATGAAGCCGAAGCATGTGATCAATACACCCAGGAAGAAGATAAACGGCAGGAAGCAGCCGGAACGGGACGAAGAAGCGCCGGAATCGGGCGCCAATGCGCGCCGAGAACGCGACGACATTTGTTACGTGGCCAACTTTTGTCAATAATGTGGTGACGGATATTCGGAATTAAGGGAAGGGATGGTCTACATGAACATTACGTAAGGTGGACACTAACTATCTATGGGTCCTCCTTGGGCTTGGGCACAGGCTTGATCTCGAAGTCGTCCAGAGTCAACTTCTTAGTCATTTTCTGCACGTAATAGCAGCACCAGAATGTCAGGAATGTATATATATATCCACTTCCAATGTGGTAATTGTTAACGCACCTTGTGCTCTTCCTCCAAGTTGAACAAGTGCTCCGATTGACTTTTCACCATGTGATCTCTCGCTTCGTACTTGCCGCCAACAAACTATGACACGACCAGCACCGACAGTCCACAGCTCATTTTAATAACCAGCACGATAGTTCACAGCCCAAATGTAATTTATCTAACCTGCGTCAAGGCCACGTATCCGCCCACGATAAAGAGCACAAGCGGAAGACCAGCCGTCGCGAAGTGATTTTTCTTTTTGTGGTGTCTCTTCGGTCGTTGCTTGGACGCTTCAGCGGAGAATCGACGGACAGCGGTACGAAGCATCGCCACTTCAACGGAGCAGAAGAGTTTGTATCTTATTCCTGCGTGCGTGATGAGCCTCAGGTTTTGCGACGCTTTGATTGGACGTTAATGAGTGATCGAGCACTGCTAGAGTTTGAATTATGGCGCGGGTGACGGCGAAGCAATACTTCCTCCTCTTCAGCGCGACGCTGGGCTCGCTTTTCGCGGGTTCCAGCGCCATGCACGCGGTCCTCAAGCCCGATCTGGTGCGTCTCAATGAATTTTATCCACTGTAATTAGCTCATTGTGCTCATTTGATACATGTACTGCGTGGGTCGCACACTTGCAGACCATCCCAGACCTCAGCGAAAGCACCAGCAAACCTCCCAAGAAGAATGGTTAAGTACCAACTGCGAAGAAGCTTTGTAAATACCAAGCTTCTAAATAGTAATACCATCCATACAAATAGAGAAAGCTCAGCTTTACGCTCCTTATCGTCGACGCTGCTTCTGCTGCAGACGTCGTTCCTGTTACAACCAAGACACAAGAAAAGGTTAGGTCACAACGACATCATCGTAAACAAATCTTACAGGGCGACGCACCTTTTCCTGCTCGCGCAGCTCGTTGAGTCGCTCTCGTCGTCTGCGCATCACTTCTTCCTGACGCTTGCGCTCTACGACCTCAGGCAGTTGATGGTACAGGCGACGACTGCGTTCTTTCATCTCGCGGCTCGAAATCTTAGTGCGACTGCCGCTAGCCAAGCGGGTGAGCAGCTGCTGCTTCTCAGGAGGTAGATCGTCTGTCGCTGGTGGAGCAGTATCACGCTTTGCAGCGGTCTTCTGCTCTTGCTGCTTGTCCCTCTGACGTTTCAGCTTGTCCCGGTGACTCTCAACTCGCTGACCAAATCGTGGATGGCGTCTCTGGAAAGCGTCAGCCAGTGACACTTCCTTTCCCATTTGATCTCCATCGCTGTCGACACTTTCACCTTCCGACTTATTTACGGAGATCAGAATCCTCTCAGCTTTCTTGACACTTTGACGTCGAGAGCTTGCAAATGAACTGCTAAATGACGCATCGCTGCTTGAATCATCATGTTTTCTCTCTTCTTCAAACTCGTACAAGTGCTGGTTCGACTGGAGATGAGCACTCCGCTCGTGAAGATCCTCAGAGCTTAATGAGGATAGAACATCATCATCATCGGAGCTGCTGCGATAATTCTGCATGGGAGGCGGCTGACTCATTTGGATAGAACCGACTGGAGGCGGCGGTAAATGACGTCTTTGCAACGACTTCACCTCGTCGGAATGCTGTTCCGAAGAAGATGATTGCGACGCATCCAATGGGCGGTCAGAGGTCTGCATGGGTCGAGGTGGGCGACTCATGTTTAGTGAGCCCAGCGGAGGCGGTGGCAGCTGTGAGGCTGTCGTCCTGATGGTGTCGAATGTTACGCGCGTCGCTCTTCGCTCTTCCACGTCGCTGGTGCTGCCACTGTCGCTGCTTTCGCCCGATCGAACCTTCTCTTGACGAACAGGAGGTTGTGTATGTTGTTCCTCTAGGACAGACTCACTAGACTTCGAACTTGAGCTTGAGCGAGTGTTTCTTCTAGACGCAGGACGAGCTGAAGTTTTGTCGGGATCTTCACGGGCAGTTGCAATGGAAGAGACCGAAGATTCAGACCAATCCATTGGCGTGGGCGGCGTGGTCATATCCTTCTTACCGTAAATCATAGCTGGTATTCGCAGATGCAGAGGCAGCGACTTCCCTACCGCCGACGTCATGCTAGCGAGGTAGTTGAAGTGAGCGTCCATCGACATGCTGGAGCTTGATGCAAAGCTTCGTTCGGAAACTACACTTTCGTTGTCTAGATCTTCATCTCGGGCATTTGCATCCTGTTGATCGTCTCCACGCATACGATTTTCTTGTCGATCATCCCCATTCTTGCGCCTTCGAGTAGCTCCAGCCACGAGGTTCAACTGGACAGCAAAACCAAGACTGGAGACACCGGAATCACTGGAAACGTCGGACAGATCATCACTATCTGTGTGAAGGTGGGTATGAACTCTCGTGGCCATGGCTGGAGCCGGCCTAGTTGCTGCTCGTTGCGCTCCTGTTCGTTCCACCGAGGTATCACCACTGTTCATGTCTGAGTAGGACGATCCAGAGGAACTGGAAAGCGGTCTGTTGGCTAGTGCATCGCTTCTCTCAGAGCGTCTACACGTTGCTGCTGAAGACATGCGACCAGGGCGATCTGTTGAGGGTTGATGCTGACTCGGGAACTGTCTGCTTTGATTCAAAGAAGTTCGTCGTTCTGCTGTCAACATTCGGCTCATGTTCGGTGCCACCAACTGGACATCGTACTCCTCTTCCACTTGGTTTTCATCTTCGAAAGCTTGCTGAGGCAGTGCGTGTTTCGGAAACATCGGTACTAGCTCATTGACGAAGCTGTCGTCACTGTATCCAGGACGCAGCTGGTCAAAGCTGTCGTCAAATGAGCTGTGAGTATCTGAAGGAGGCAGTGAGTATTGAGCAACAGACACAGCCGACTCGCTGCGTCTTCGCGCTTGATGACCCATTTGCTGTCGGTACGGGTCATGAGGACTGACGTTGACGTGAGGATGTGTATCGTTGCTGTCGATAGTGGCGGCCTTGTCTTCATCTTCGTTATGTTCTTCTGATGAGGAGAACGACATCATATGTTGATCAATGTAGCGCTGTTCAAGCGATCTCGCTCTGGCATTGACCACTTCATCAAGACGAGAAAGCGATTTCTGACTCGGAGCGAAAGATGATTCGGACGCCATGCGATCGTCTTCATCGTTTTGAACCACTCGAGAGCTATTGCCTTCAAAACTGCTGGTATTGTCGTGGATTTCTTCATGGTCAGAAGTTATAGAGCTCGATGACAAAAGCCCACGATGTTCATCGAGTGCTTGAAAATTTCTGGTACCAGGGTAATTATTTGACTCCAAGTGATCTGGATCTCTCTGCTGACCAAGCTGCCTTGGTAAGCGTTCCTCACCACGATCTCGTATACCAGAAGAGGCCTTCTTATCGCCTTGGTTCCTATCTAGAATAGCCGAGTCTTCGTTGCTCAGCGGCGCTACCACATCATGATCTCCCGATCTCTTGAGACGACTATTACGCTCTTCGTGCTCAGCTTCATCATACTCACGTTCCTCTTCAGAGTAACCTGAAAGGTTCTCTGCTCTGGAAGATGCAGCCGAGGAGTCTACACGTACATGACGATCCCCACCAATATCTGACAGGGCAAACTGCTCTGGGTCAGCTCGGTCGTCGCGCAAGCGAGTCGCTTGCTCCTGTCCAGGATAAATCTCTGAGGTATAATGATCGGAGATAGATCCACCATCGTTCACCTCTCGCTGTTCCATCGACGACGCCGCATCGGAGCCGCGTCGGGTATCAAGGTGATGTCCAGTACGAATAAGCTCATCGTCACCTGCCACAGATCTTTCAGCTTGATCTGATGACGAAGGACGACTCCCACTCGACGCTGCGATTGCAGACGATCTCGATTGAGATAAAGAAGCTTGGCTGCCGCAGGAAGCAGCAAGTACAGAGCGGTCACTAGCTTCCGCACGACCATCACTTGGATCAGATTGTTCGTATTGTGCCGAAACTGGCCCATCTCGTGGCTTCGACAAGCGATAATCCAGAACTTCCTGGAGTCGGCTCTCTAGTCGCTGGATGGAGCTGCCATCTCCTCTCATCCTGTCGGAGTCGTGGTCGAATTCCTCTTCTTCACTATCTGTGCCTTCAGGACGTTCATCACTCTCATACCTGTGCTGCCCCCCGTCATCGTCTCCTGTAACACGTACAGCGTGCGAGTCCCATTGCAAATGCCCTCTATCTATCACAATATTTCCACGCTGTCCACCAAAAGAACTCTCCTCTGACTTTTCGTTATCAACGCGTCTGCCAACTCCTGACTTCGTTGCAACCTCAACGCGTTTGTGCGGATCGCTCTTTCCCTTGGTATCTTCACCTTGTTCATTCTTACCAGGTCTTCCCGCCTTAATTACAGCAACAGAGTCAAACGAGCCCTTGTGCTTAACAGGCTTTAGTTTCACTTTAGTGTCCGCGTCAGCCTCTGTGACCTCGTCGTCATCCGATTTCTCTTGACTGGTATCAGCCAAGTCATCGTCCGTCTCGATAGAAAAGACCGACAGCTCGACCGACTTTTCGTCAAGCTCAAGCATTTGCGCAAACGCTCGCTCCGCCGTTAGATCGGGGTCGTGCATTTCTGCATCCCCTTCTCCTGCATCCAAAGAATAGTCCTGACCTCCTCTTAGTTCCTGTCCACGTGTACGCCGCTCCATTTTATCCACCAACGCCAGCCACTCCATCGCTTGTCGCCCTTGTTGCTTCGATGCGACATTCTCTTGGGCATTTCTCCCTCTGTCAACTGCCGTCTGCTTCTGTCCCTCCGCAATTGATCTATCGTGTTCTCTCTTCAGATCCAGCTCCTCGCTGTATTTCTTCGCCTCTTCCTCTCCTCTCATCGCCGTTGGGTGTTTCCGATTATGTCGAATCACCGTCACCACTGGCCGCTCCTTTGTCGGTGTCGTTGCGTGGCAATGTGTCCTCGTATGCTGGTACGACATTATGTCCTTCTCATGTGGCCTTGGAGTTTTAATCACCTCTTCAGGACTCTGCACCCTTCGCAGCCGCTCTATTTCCTCTCTGTCTTTCGCTCGTTGTATGGCCACCTCCTGCTCCCGCCTGGCCCGAGCACTGGCTTGTTGTCTCTGTTGACCACTCAAGAGCCTCAATCTCTCCATATTTTGCTGCACCTGTCTTTGTCTGGCCGTCCGCACTTGTTCCTCCTGCTCACGAGCATCTTCGGCCTCCATAGTTCGTTGTTTACCGGTAACCTGGCGGTTGTATTTCCACTTGTCTTTCTCTTCGTGGGCCTGTTCCATTAGCTCGAGCATCTTCAGGCGCGCGTTCCGCTGTGCTGTACCCATGTTCTGCAGCGAGTATTGATACCGCACATGAAGCTCCGTTAGCAGCTTCTGCTGCTCCATGTTCAATTGATTGTGGGCCCTTTTGCTCTTGCCGCGTTGCATTTTCTGTAAATTGTCCCGGTACCGTTGCGTCACTTGCTGCGCAAGACGCCGTTCCTGCTCGCGTACAGCCAGAAGACGGCGACGTCGACGTGCCGCCTCATCCTGACGTGAGTACAGCTCAATCTCACCCGAGCTCAGCGGGATCTGGCCCAGAGAGCGGTTGCGCCTTCGTCGGACAGGTGCGGCCATCGACGGCTGAAATTAAATTTGAATTTGAAGTTTAATGAAAATATTTGGGTTGTAGTTTGCAATGTGTAGCAAATTTCGGTACCGGTACATTACATTATGTTCATGTACTGTGTGTATTGTATGTACTCAAAAGTTTTCGGTGGAATCTCCATTGGGAAACTTCCACCGTGGATTGTATCCACGGTGATCCACTGGATACGCAGGCTGTCAATGACAGTCTATTACATGTAAAAGCCTGTCACTGACTCAAAACGGCTCATAATCTGAGCACAGATATACTTAAGTATGCCGGATAGCAGTGAGCAGCCTTGAGTTGAGTCACGGGTTGCAGCAGCTATGATGCCATGTAAGCCATGCCATG
>NW_003303758.1:3792005-3795572 GCF_000142945.1 Phytophthora infestans T30-4 | reverse complement strand
TAGAGCCCCTTTGAAGTAATCCCTTCCGGGGCAGGGAGGTCTCCCTAAATTCCAACAATGAAGCTATTGTTTGTGAGCTAAAATATGATTTTTTTGCAAATCCTATATGGTCCATCCCCGCTAAAATAGGGTGCAGTACTGTATATGGATAATTATGGTTGACCATAAATAAAATTCGTGGAAGAGGGTTTTGCTCTTTCGAACAAGTACACCTAGAAAGTACAAATTCTGACCAGACTTGCCCAAAACCGTGCACTTTCTGGGCGTGTGTACATGTATCAGTACGCGTAAAAGCAAAGCCCTCCTGCACGAATTTATATTTTTTTGTTTACGGGATATTTACGCATACTGTAGTTTTACGCAAATGCCGGTGGAGTCCCTAAACGCTAGAAAGTGCACGGTTTTGGGCAGAATTTGCTCTTTACTGTAGTAAATACCATTACTGCGTCAGCACACAGCAAATTATTTGCCTTGACTTCTGTAAAGATTTGACTACATGTATCTGAAAGACACAATCGAGGATTAGAGATCACAGCAGAAAAGGAGCCAGCCGCGCTTCGCTTGGCTGGGCCGCCCACTGGCCCAGTCACTGGGCGCCCCCGCGGTTCGCTACGCTCGCGATGTAAAGATAGAATGTCCTGGAGAGTGCAATGCGCGGCTCGCTGGTGAGCTCGACGCTGGGCCGCCTTCCACCCGCTCACCTCAGTTGGCGCCGCGGCTATGGGCACCCACGGTGCCCAGCGGGATGTAGCCTGTGTGTGTTATCCCAGGGGCGTGTGTTTCTACTATTTTCTGCATTAATAAATTCGATGTACTATATTATTAGGGTTAATAAAACAAATGTTTTATACACTGTAAATACCGTACTACATTCCGGATGAGATGGTAAGGCACATATGCTTTGTCGAATTGCGCAAGTTTACTGTAAGCTTTACACTATTTACAGTGCATGCAAAGTATTTTATCACCTTCGAGAACATTCACAATTATACATCTAGTTTTAAGTTTCCCAGTTCTTGCACCGCATGACACAGCACATGTAATAACGAAAGGTTGATCTCCTATCGATGGACTTACTGTAACTTCGAAATTTACCGCTTGCACTGCAGGTAGCACACTGATTCGTGGGTGTGTCAAGCGATTGCGTTGTCTTCAGACCTTTTTATTATTAAGCTGACATTATTGCAGTGCAAATGTTTTAATAATTTTTTGTTGTTGTAAATTATACAAAATAATCTGTGATCTCCAACCTCTCTAAAAGAGGTTGTGAACCGTGGTATCATTTCGTACTGAAAATTTATGTATATGTCGGTAGCTCCCCAATCGTCTTGCCGACAACAGTCTACGTACAAAACAATACACTGCCGCTGGCAGTCTGCCGGAATAAATAGCAGTACTGCAGTGCAGTAACTGCACCAAAAGCTTCTGAGACGATTGGTGCCAATCGCTACTGCTTTTCGGAAAAGACACTGAAAGGGAAGTTTATCGTTGTGGAGTCTAGAATCTAGTAAAAAGACAAGGTATTTACTACTATACTACCCTCCAACCTAAACCCAAAACGTGGGAGGCTAAACCTTAAAGAAGTAATGGTATACGGCCTTCTATTTGATTATAATGTGATAGAAGCCTTATAGCTTGCAGTTCGATCATCTGTATGCATAGATCTTGTTTGGGCTTTCCTTTGCGGGGCGAATCTCAGAAAGGGATAAGTTCCTAAGCAGATAATTCAGTGCTTTTTTTAGATTTTAATAATAGCAAAATACCTCTCAAAAATTCGTCTGAGTCCTTAAAAATAGCAAAACCTTTCTTAGGTTTCCAGTACGACAGAACATGTTTTAATACTGTAATACATATTTTCTGGATTGAATTAATTGTACTTCCCTGCTTTTTCATATGTAGGGTGATATTCTTTTTAAAAGAGCATCACCATACATATTAATAACATGTGATGCACCAGGCTACATCCCTCCTCTGGCTTTCTGTTTCCCGAAGAATTGTCACGGTACCAAGTGCACCGTGATGATGATCGGAAATAACGCATGATCAGCGCAATCACGGACTGAGTCCTGTACATGTACCCAGTTCAGTACGACAGGATTAAAACAACACACATCAGTCTACAATTCTCCTTCCCAAGCACAGCCACAAGCCTCCCTCCCTCTCCCTCCGGCAACAGTAGCAATGCGTCTTTATGTGCTGCTAGCGACTGTGGTCGCGGCCACTCTTGCTGTGACTGGTAATGCGCTAACCGAATCACACGACGACCCCAAGATCACCGCTTTGAGGGGAGTCACTGCTACTGCTGACATTGCCACCGAAGATTCGATTGCGGAGCGAATGCTGACGACAAACGAACTTGCAAGTGAAGAAGAAGTGGAGGAACGTGGCCGCAAAAAACGACGTCGTCGTCGTCGCAGAAAATGGTTCAGGGACAATGAAGATGAAGACAGCGATGATAGCGACGATAAGAAACGTCGTCGTCGCCGTCGTCGTTTCTGGGGTTATTGAGCGACCTACCCAGGTAGATTCTACCGTAGAACGGTGTTTAAATCACGAATGAAAAGCAACCTACAGTTTGCTTTTAGTGGCTATACAGTAGTACTAGTATTAGAAAACTAGTACTAATCGTAAGCAAATACCGGCTCGTAGTAGTACCGGCAATACTACACCATTAATACCACAGCTAAACTACGTACTCATTTAGTTCTACGTACTAACGTAACTCACTGATATCATCAAAAGCACTCACGACGAAATACACGCTCTCAATTGTAGCAAGGCGTGATTCTGCTGTGAAACACTACATGTAATACAACGTGGTACCGTCGCTGTGAAAAGTAATCAGACAGTAGTAAATTAATACTAACCGCTCTGGAGCTAATTTTATAGCTACTATAGTAGTTCAGCAGTAATTTGGTATTAATTAGTTGTAAGGATAATATTACTAATATGTGTTGAAACTGCTGTCAATCCCTGCGCTAAAACGTTTCCGTCGATTTTACCTACAGATACATGTTCCAATTTTTGTTACTTTAAATTTTAAGCTGACAGCTCTGGACGAGTGATAAAGCTTCGGCGAATCCAAATATTGCGGATTTCAAACAAGTCTCCGTCCGCCATGCATATCTCGATCGCGTATCAATGGTGAAGAGAAAACGACTGACGAAGCATGCTCATTTACGACTGTCGACGATCGGTCCCTACTGCTGAGTGAAGTGGGCTTACGCCGAGTTCTTGATTTAAGTATTTATTATCGACAAATAAAAAAAATACGCTCTAAAAACAATGAAACAGCCATCGTTTCTGGAATTTTATCATAAAATAATAAATAAGGACCCTGATTGTTGTTCTTACTATTTTCTTTGTTTACAGACGTAGCCGAGCGGGTCATTCTTAGCAGAGCACAGTCTGGGCTAGAATATACAATAATAAGCTGAAGTATGTAACATGCATGACCAAACTCCAGCGAGACAGAAGGAACTAGCAGAGTCCAGTGATGCCATCTTGCGAGGGGTTTCCAAATCGGATGCAGAGATGATATGTCATAAGGTATCGGCTCGAGACATG
>NW_003303758.1:3790302-3791874 GCF_000142945.1 Phytophthora infestans T30-4 | reverse complement strand
GCGGGATTATTAGTCCAAATCCTCTGAGGTCCCCCATGTGCCTAATCGACTTCTTTTATTTTATAAATCTGCGTCTCTTTTGCTACAAATTGCTGAGCTCCCCAGTAAGCCGTGTAAATATTTCTACCGGTACAAAAGACTGAGACCCTAGCATCATACTTACCATGCTCATAAACGATTACGCTAGTGATCTTGGCAAAGTCTCTTTGTTGTTGTTGGCGATCACTGTACCTTAATCTTCCACCCAGAAGCACCTGCACTTCAGTCTAAAAACGCTAAATAATATATTTAGTTTAGCGTCGTGATCGATTTCACGGGCCGTTTCTGAAACCTAGATTGCAACAATGCAAAGAATATCTGTCCAGCTTGCATCAAATACCCGCTTGTACTGCCTGGTTAAGCTTGTAATAAACTGACTATTAACCACTTCGCATACCAAACTCGCTACTTTGAAAGAAAATTAAAAGTGTAACAGTTTGAATATTTAATAAAAATATTCAGGCTGTAGCTGATTCAGAATTAGTCATTAGACACTCCAATCTGTGCCTGTTATGGTTATACTGTAGCCTTTGGATATAACGATGCGTCGCACGACGCCTTTTGTTGACGGCGGTATTTTTATTTGATACTTAAACGATGATTCCAGGATGGTTAAACGTAGATTAGGCTCTAAGTTGATTAACGTTTCTTTACGGGCCTACTTATAATAACCATAATTTACACCTCTCATGTTGTGTTGTTATCTTACCGCTGCATGTAAAACCTTATTCTACGCCTTGTCGGCAACGCGTCTGCCTATTAAGAAGTATCAGAATTTTGTTGTCTAAATAAACGCTTAGGAAACAATACAGTAGTAATTGTCATCAGCACATATTACTTCTTTTCCACGTCAATCTAAACTATCTATCTTTGTGGATCTAGTGACAACGTTTATAAGCACAGCTTTGTTCTTACGGCAAGCCCACACGACCGGCTACTGCTGTACATGTAACATGTACGATTTAGCAATACCAGAAACCCACTCAGATAACTTATTATTAATAATGTTAATATCTTTACAATAAAAAAATTGAAATTATCATTTTAGTCAGTGTAACTCGCAGATCCTACTGAGTACAGAGTATTTAGTATACTTAAACCATGTCCTCGGAAACACGCATGCTTACGTGTACGCTAAGCACCCTGCCCTCCGTTTAGTACTCAAATATCAATTCATTATGAAAAAGTATAAAATATAAAAACGATGCCGCCTTCGGATAATGTATTAGCTTTGTGCAAATCCCCATATGTAAACTAGGAAACACATGCATTTATTGATGTCAACTACACATTCTAGTTTTAACCAATTAAGGCCACCTTCGCCGCGCTCGGCAGCCAGTAGAAATATTTAAATTATTTTATCCAATGATTTGTCCGGAAAAGCGTGACAAGCACGACAATTTAGTGTGACGGACAGACAGGTTGCTGCAGTAGATGTTTAAGACTAGCGGTCTGGGCGCGCGCTCCGCGGACGCTAGAACATGGTTGGTTGGTGTAGTGTGGGCTGTCCGCCTCCGCTGCGCTACGGCGGAT
>NW_003303758.1:3787552-3789391 GCF_000142945.1 Phytophthora infestans T30-4 | reverse complement strand
AGAAATATCATTCTGAGAGGGTGGGGGGCCCTTTACAGACCTGGGGAGGTTTTAAAAACGAATACGGATACCCCCAGAACCAGTTACGGAATGGCCAGCATGCCGGGATTTGAATTGTGGTTTTCCCACAAAAATAATTTTGTGCTAGAGTTAGGGACATGTTAGGAGAAGAGGCGAAGTCCCCATGTATTTGGCGGTAAAAATCAAAAGTGTGAGTTTGTAGGAAGACGTCCGATCCAAAAATATAAAATCAGATCGATCCGGCGTGTCATCCCTTCCGCGAGGAGGGGAAAACCGCTGAGGTAAATTGCTAGGGTGGTGATGGGCAAAGGTAATTGCGTATCCGATTCGCGTAATCATAAAATCTGGCAGGGTATCAACTGATACCGGTGCCGAATTGGAGGTGCACGACTGTAGTGCTGGGCGCTAGAATTCTGCAAAATCGATAAAGTAGTTCTAATCGAATTTGACAGGGATAAATATTACCCCAGTTGCCCCAGTTGCCCCGAGCTCCAATCTCGGGGCAAACTGGGACCAAAATAAGCTATTCTGATTGGGCTGAGAGAGTTGCCCCCAGTTGACATGAAATCCCCTGACTTATATTATAGCTTCTTGAGCTGCTGCAGGTTATGGGTACGCTTGGCTAATTATACAGTCGTGCACCTCCAATTCGGCAGGGCGGACCATATCAACAGTGTCAGGGCATAAGTGCACAACGTAAAGCAAAAAATAAATGCAAATCCAGTGCACTGATATTGTTTCTGTTAATTAAGTACTAAGTTTACGTACGAATCGCGGGCGCGCAACAGCGCTTCCGGTCGCGATAGGCATCCGGCAAGGCGGCAACGTCCGCCGACCGCTTAAGAATGCTCTGGACGGTAGTGCGCTTTACAGCTTGGGGGGTCTTAAAGCGCTCCGTTGCCCAACGAGCAAGTTCGGAGTGAGAGCATGCATGACTTGTGCTAGAGTTAGGGACATGTAGGAGGAAGGGCGATGTCCCATTGTCTTTGGCGGTAAAAATCAAAGTATGTGTTTGTATGAAGACGTCCGATCCAAAATTTAAAATCAGATCGATGCGGCGTGTCATCCCTCGGCGAGGAGGGGAAAACCGTTGAGGTTAATTGCAAGGGTGGTGATGGGCAAAGGTAATTGCGCATCCGATTCGCGTAATCATAAAATCTGGCAGGGTATCGACTGATACCGGTGCCGAATTGGAGGTGCACGACTGTAGCGCTTTAATACCGCTTCAGGAAGCCCATTTTATGTGAGTGGTTAAAAACTCTGCTGTTACGACTTATGAAGAGTACAACAGTATTGTTTGTATTGTTCTATTCAGCAGATAGTTATGATTTATTAATCACGTCCTAGTTAAGTCCGTAGTGTTCGATCCAAAGTGAAAATTGCAGGACCGTGGGGGTTACGGACTCAACTGACACTTCACCGTACGCCATCAGTCTTCGGAAGCTCAGTTGCTTACATAACCTATTGAGATCATACACTCGCTCGAGAACCGCCTCCCTGGTGATGCTGTACGTGTCTTGATCATCTTGTTTTTGCTTTTCATAGAATCTAGCAATAAGCTTCAGCACATACTTGCTCTGCCTCTGTGTCAAAGGAGCTCGCAGATTCCAATGATCGTCCTGCTTTGCGACTTTGCTTCTTCTTGGCAAAACGTTTCTGGACAAACCTTCTCGTATGTTAGTATCACGCAATCAGCCCATGTACCATAAATCCGGTACAATCTCTTCTCTGGCTCCTGGGCTTCTGTCGCATACAAACCGACAGATCTGGAGCTCCCTCGACCACAGTAAAACTCCCCACCTTTAAATTTTCTTGCCA
>NW_003303758.1:3785747-3787452 GCF_000142945.1 Phytophthora infestans T30-4 | reverse complement strand
GTACGATGCTTGCTTGGCCAATCGGACGATGTGCAAGGACAACACGCACGCTTGGGAGTGGAAGCTGGAGACGACCGGATGCATGTCCAAACGCCATGAGTTCAGCTTCGCCTGATAAACACACCATTGTAAGTATGAGCATTATTAGGTCAGCTAGCATTGCAACGTACCCTAAAAAAAGTCAATGCCGCGTCTCGATTCATCAAGACGTCCCTTGATTCCTGGCTTCACGTAGCGGTGATGCTTGGCCATGCGCGTGGGTTTGCGGGGCTTCCATCCGTCCTTGCATAACTCCCGCCACAGCTGCTTGAATGTCTTCTCTCCGGGGCCGTTCATTGTTCAGAGATGATTTTCGAATGGGAGGGACTGATTGCCACGCGGCAGTTTTGGGCTTTCACTCTAATTTTCAAACCTGTTCTGATTTTATATTGGTCTTTCTATGAAGAATCCCCGTCTATCTACCCTTCACCAATCCAACGGGAAGGATCTGCTGATTACCACGTATACAAATTCTCATATGCGGACTTGGGGGCAGCAGCCAACTTTGCTGGGTACTAAATCCTGTTAAACATCTTATTCTGTAGGATACAGAATACCGGGTTAGAAGGGTTAAGAATACTCTTGACGGTAGTGCGCTTTACTGCTTGGGGGGTCTTAAAGCGCTCCGTTGCCCAACGAGCAAGTTCGGAGTGACAGCATGCAGGATCTGACTTGTGCTTCTCGCCAAAAACTACTTTTGTGCTAGAGTTAGGGACATGTAGGAGGAGGGGCGATGTCCCATTGTCTTTGGCGGTAAAAATCAAAGTGTGTGTTTGTATGAAGACGTCCGATCCAAAATTTAAAATCAGATCGATGCGGCGTGTCATCCCTCCGCGAGGAGGGGAAAACCGCTGAGGTTAATTGCTAGGGTGGTGATGGGCAAAGGTAATTGCGTATCCGATTCGCGTAATCATAAAATCTGGCAGGGTATCAACTGATACCGGTGCCGAATTGGAGGTGCACGACTGTAGTGCTGGGCGCTAGAATTCTGCAAAATCGATAAAGTAGTTCTAATCGAATTGGACAGGGATGAATTTACCCCAGTTGCCCCAGTTGCCCCGAGATCCAATCTCGGGGCAACTGGGACAAAAATAAGCTATTCTGATTGGCTGAGAGAGTTGCCCCAGATGACATGAAATCCCCTGATTTATATTATAGCTTCTTGAGCTGCTGCAGGTTATGGGTACGCTTGGCTAATTATACAGTCGTGCACCTCCAATTCGGCAGGGCGGACCATATCAACAGTGTCAGGGCATAAGTGCACAACGTAAAGCAAAAAATAAATGCAAATCCAGTGCACTGATATTGTTTCTGTTAATTAAGTACTAAGTTTACGTACGAATCGCGGGCGCGCAACAGCGCTTCCGGTCGCGATAGGCATCCGGCAAGGCGGCAACGTCCGCCGACCGCTTAAGAATGCTCTGGACGGTAGTGCGCTTTACAGCTTGGGGGGTCTTAAAGCGCTCCGTTGCCCAACGAGCAAGTTCGGAGTGAGAGCATGCATGACTTGTGCTAGAGTTAGGGACATGTAGGAGGAAGGGCGATGTCCCATTGTCTTTGGCGGTAAAAATCAAAGTATGTGTTTGTATGAAGACGTCCGATCCAAAATTTAAAATCAGAACGATGCGGCGTGTCATCCCTCGGCGAGGAGGGAAAACCGTTGAGG